>NC_067413.1:57420050-57720782 GCF_009764475.1 Pristis pectinata
CCTGTTCCAAAACACAATAAAAATACATTTTTGAAACAAGGTGGTCATCACCAACTGTGCGTAATAAAGTCTGTATATAATTCTTTACCAGCACTTACTAATTAAAAGCTTACAGGTTACTACTGTCTTTTCATTTTCCACAATTTGCAAATCACTTGTCAAACATATTGTGGCCATTTTCCTCATATATAGTTTAGCACACAACAAAATTACTACTCTAGGAAGAAATCTTTTGAGTATGGGGCAATACTATTAGCATAGATGAGTCACTATCTGCAACAGATCAGAACTCCATCTGTCAAAGTGTTAGAACACTGCTAATTGTCTCAGAATTAAAGCAACATGCACATCCCTTGGATAAACATTATTTTCTTGCTCAAACAATGAAGAAAACAAAAGGTTATCAAGGGGTTACTGCTGGGCGAGGTTAACCTTCTTAAGTAGGTAGGAAAAGTAGGAGGTTGGATAGGTGCATGGAGCTGAGAAAAATAGAGGGCTATGGGTAAGCCTAGTAATTTCTAGGGTAGGGACATGTTCGGCACAGCTTTGTGGGCTGAAGGGCCTGAATTGTGCTGTAGTTTTTCTATATTCTATGTTTTAAAAAATCTTACTCTTTGTTGAACTGCAACTTTTACAGTGCCTACACAGCACAAGTTAGTTGAATCTGGTGCAGGAATCTTCCTAGTTATGGCACTGACATTGAAGCATGTGTCTTTGTCATTCATAATTTTATATACTTCTGTCAGATCACCCCCTGATTCTCCGGGGAAAACAATCCAAGTTTGTCCACCCTTTCTTTAATGCTAATGCTCTCCAATCCAGGCAACATCCTCGTTAACCTCTTCTGCACCCTCCTCAAAGCCTCCCCATTCATCTTGTAATGTGTGACCAGAAATGCACACAATACTCCAAATATGGCCAAACTAAGGATTTTGTTCTTCCATGTCTGTGTGGGTTTCCTCTGGGTGCTCCGGTTTCCTCCCACATTCTAAAAGACGTACGGGTAGGTCAATTTGGGTTTAAAATGGGCGGCGCGGACTCGTTGGGCCAGAAGGACCTGTTACCACACTGTAAGTAAAAAAAAACATGATTTGCCAGCTTTTATACTCAGTGTCCCAGATGATGAAGGCAAGTATGGTATACACCTTCTGTACCAGCCCAATCACTTGTATTGCCACTTTCAGGGAGCTATGGACTTGCACCCCAAAATCAATGCTCCGAAGGGGCCTGCCATTTACTGTATGCTTTCGTATTGCATTCGACCTTCCAAGGCCGGTCCTGGTCCAATCAAGTAGATGCCACGGCCAAGAAAGCTCACCAGCACCTCTACTTCCTCAGGAGACTAAAGAAATTCGGTATGTCCCCTTTAACACTCACCAACTTTTATCAATGCACCATAGAAAGCATCTTATCTGGATGCATCACAGCTTGGTATGGCAACTGCTCTGCCCAGGACCACAAGAAACTGCAGAGAGTTGTGGACACAGCCCAGCACGTCACGGACACCAGCTTCCCCTCCATGGACTCTGTCTTTACCTCTCGCTGTCTTGGCGAAGCAGCCAGCATAATCAAAGACCACACCCACCTGGGTCATCTCTCTTCTCCCATCAGGCAGAAGATATAGGAGCCTGAGGGCACATACCATCAGGCTCAAGGACAGCTCCTACCCACTGTGATAAGACTATTGAACAGTTCCCTTATACGATGAGATGGACTCTGACCTCACAGTCTACCTTGTTGTGACCTTGCACCTTATTGTCTACCTGCACTGCACTTCCTCTGTAGCTGTGACACTTTACTCTGTACTGTTATTGTTCTTACCTGTACTACCTCAATGCACTCTGTACTAACTCAATGTAACTGCACTGTGTAATGAATTGACCTGTACAATCAGTATGCAAGACAAGTTTTTCACTGTACCTCGCTACAAGTGACAATAATAAACCAATACAAATACAAATACCAAAATTCACCACCTCACATTTGTCCATATTAAACTCCATCTGCCATTTCTCTGCCCAAATTTCCTACTTTTCCAAATGCAAGCAAACCCTTTCCCTAAGAATCTTCCTCAATAATATCCCCACTAGTGATGTAAGGCTCATTGAGAGGTATTTGGGAGCTTTCGCAGCCAGCAAAACCAGGGGGCCTGGCTTGTGAGGTTTTTTTTAGCTCTTTTGTGGGCAACATTAGGTCACACAAGACTCTGTCACCATACATTGCCTCACTACTTAGGATCAGCACGGCATTGGGCAGCACATCGGCAAATGAAAATCCAGAAGAGGTAAGTTCATAGACATCTGTAAGTGAGAAACTTGGCAACACGTCCTGGCCCTTCAACATCTTGGTCTCTTGCAATTTCCTCACCTGTTGCCACCATACACCTGGGCAGAAAATCAATAAAATTTATTCCAATAATAGATGTGACAAACAGGTAAGTCCTTTGGCTACATGCATCATTTAATATCTGTTGTCCAAAAGTGTTCTTTCCTATTTGGTAGTTTACAGAATTATTTGCAGAATAAATACTGGAATAACATTAAATTGTTGGTGCTCAATTGAGTAAGATTTTGTTTGGCAGTTGGTAAAGAAAAACAGACCACAGGCTGCAGATGTTTCACATCACTTTGACTCTCTAATGCCAGATATTTTTAAGTATGTTTCCTTTATTAGACCATTTGGAAAGAAACAAAAAGCAAATTTATTGAAATATTGGACAAAAAACTTGCTGATAGATATTTTACATAATTTTAAGCAAATTCCTAACGGTATCAATTAATCTCTTAAGCATCAATTTGGTAATAATTGAAATATCTTCATAAGTAAAATTTATAACATTTCATAATAGAACCACTGTTGTGCAGAGTTTGTTAATAGCAGCACTTAAAGGAAATAGTGATGGTTCTGTTGTAATCCAAACTTGAACGCTGAAAGAGTCTCACAACCTGAATTCCAATCTGTTTAAGAATTATTTATCCAAGGAAAACTCTGATTGCAAACTGCATCTCATATTAAATCTCACCAATTAGTTTTCTTTTTTTCTCAAGCAGCACCCCAGTTCAGTGCCAATGATTGTCCACCAGTGTAATATTCAGCTGCACACAAGGCCCGAGCCTCATTGCCAGATGAAAGATCTATCCAGCAGTCTTGTTGTGGAGCTCACGAAGAAGTGAGGCAAGTTTGGGTCCAGGTTGTGGGTGAGTCATGATGGAACAAGGATTGGATGCTGCCTGGAGATTCAGCTGGGAGACAGGGGATAGGGATAGCCAGGGATATTTTCTGATAGCCAGGGGAATGGTCAGCTGCCAGGGATCAACAGAGGTGCCTAACAATGCTAACTGGTGTGATGGTTAGCTGAAAGGGATTGGCAGTGGATTTGTTGGTGATATTCAGTCAGGGTGTTGGCTGCCAGGGAATGATGGGGAGAAGGGTTGATGGACAATGAATGGGGATGAGCAGGGATTCATTTACTGGGGACTGGTAGATGGTTTGGTGGGCAAGTATTACTGGCGGTTCTAATGAAAGGTCTTTGACCTGAAACATTAACTTTATTTCTCCTTTGGCAAATACAATCTGACCCATTGAGTGTTTCCATCATTTTCTGTTTATATTTCAGCAGGGGAAGGGGCAGTTGCTGGAGATCTACAGGGGGAGGATCAGATGCTGGGGTTCATTATGGGGATTGAGGCAAAGTCAATCTGGGAGGCCATGTGGGGAGTTAAATGGTTTTAAGTTCATGTTGTAAACTGGAGAGGGAGATCCAGGTAAGTAGTATACCTATGCATGTCCAGTAGACAGAGCTGAACTTCATTGTTGGGAGTTTTAATTAATATTAAAGCAAGTCTCATGAGCACTATGAATGACTGCTACATGAGTGACCACTACCTGTAATATCTACATCCCAAAATTGTCTTTAAATTATTTGGGGGTAGTGGCCTATATTTAACTTTGATTTCATTATTTATATTCTTCACCCTTGTAGTCCTAAAATTCCTTGGGGACTGAAGCAGGGGAGAAATGAAATTAAATTTGGAAAAGGGCTGGAATCAATAATTTAGCTCTGGAACAGTTGTCAAGGATTGCCCATTGCCTGTCCTACTACCACCATATGACCAGTCCTAACCTGTTACATTTTACAGTTTTTCTTCAGCCTAGGCTGAAAACTTGTTGCTCGCATTGCCATGTCTTGGTACGCTACACAATAGAAGGGGCAGGCACGGTAGTGTAGCGGTTAGTGTAATGCTATTACAGCGCCAGCGACCAGGGTTCAATTCCAGCCACAGTCTGTAAGGCGTTTGTATGTTCTCCCTGTGTCTGCGTGGGTTTCCTCTGGTTTCCTCCCACATTCCAAAGATGTACGGGTTAGGAACTTGTGGGCATGCTATGTTGGCACTGGAAGCGTGGCTGCCCCCAGAACACTCTATGCAAAAGATGCATTTCACTGTGTTTTGATGTACATGTGACTAATAAAGATATCTTATCTTATCTTAATTTCAATCAAAAATCCATCATAAAAGACATGGATATGGACCTGGACTTACCTCCACTCTTTTTTGTGCTTTGCAATGGTGATGCAAGCAAAAGTCTTTGATCGCATTAGCCTGTTCAGTTGCATGGAACGCTTAGACGCAATGTACCACTAAATTTTCCAGTGGTGGGCCCTTCAATTATATATTTATTGGCCTGCTACATACTGTCCCATTAATCCATTTCAGCTGGTACCAATTAGTTACTGGACCAAGGGTTAAAACTCAACTAGAGGGATAAGGGAGTACCCATATATTATAAGATATTCTTAGGCTCTCATTTGTGGTTTCTTCACCCAACAGAATGACATAATGAAGGGTCACAATTGTTTACAAAATAAACAATGGGGAAATATTTTAGGAATAAAAATGTAATGGGAAATATACTTGATCAAGGGCAGAGGGAAGGGAACTTGGGAGATTAAGCAAGTGAATTGGAGCAGAATCAAAATCAATGGAAGCCATATGTGATAGGTGGGTGAAAAGGATAGCCAGTCAGGTGTAGATGGAAAGATTGGTGGCATAAAATGGATCAGAAGACTGCTTAGTTTTGGAAGATACTATGCATCCAGATAAAGGTAAAAAGGATGAAGGATGCAATAAATGAAATAACGGTCTGTAAACTGTCAGAGCAAAATTGTATGCAAATGCAATAGGAACAGAGTGAAATTATGAAAGTAGCTGCCCATGCCGACAAGCAACCATCCACAGTTTGTTCAATAACCTTTTCTGGCTTGAGGTATTCTTCCCACATTTACAGTGGCATGCAAAAGTGTGGGCACCACTGGTCAAAATTTCTGTAAAAAAATTCTGTTACTGTGAATAGCTAAGCGAGTAAAAGATGACCTGATTTCCAAAAGGCATAAAGTTAAAGTGAAACTGTAAAAAACGGAAATAAAAAAAAGTAATCTTGCTTAAAATATTAAAGAAATGTGTCATCTTTAACTTTATGCCTTTTGGAAATCAGGTCATCTTTTACTCGCTTAGCTATTCACAGTAACAGAAATTTTGACCTGGGGTGCCCAAACCTTTGCGTGCCACTGTATATACCATGAAAGTAATATTTTATATTCAAAGCACAATACTTCAGGATTAGATTACGAATAAGGCAGTGTCTTCTATTTCACAAACCAATTGGAGAAACAGAACTCATATCACAAAATACTGGTCTTTGGTACATAAATTGTAAATCATATATATCTTGCATGCAGTGTTTTGATTCATGTCCTTGTCATCATGATGCCAGGAATCTGTGAGGGGCGTATTTACTTGTTTCACTGTTTAATGGGTTAGTTTAGTTTGATTTTACCTAAGAAGTAATCTGGCATTGATAATGCCACATTTTCATTGGTCAACTTGTGGCATGATTTATTATGCATCCTTAACACTCAACCTATGGAATAAAACAGTTGTAAATCTTGTTTTAGTTTTAAGGGGTTAAAGCATTGTCTGATGAAAAGTGCATGGGCCTCAATGCTGGTTTACATTGACTAAATTGCTCTGGAGGGTGTGATGTATTCCTTTTTTTCTGGCATTCCAATAGAAAGACTGCTTGTATGTTATGACCTGGTTTGATTTACATTTAGAAATGAAAAGTGCTATAATTTGTGTAAGACATTTGTTGTGAATGCCAAAAATTGCTTTGTGGTTTCATTGGTATCCATCTGGTTTTATTTTTATTGTGTTCAAGTCACATGAAATGTTGCTTGGCTGCCTTCATTTTTATTAGTCAGTATTGATTTATGGCTTTCAAAGTAAAAATAATTGGTCTGCATATGACTTACTTTACAGCTCTTTGTACGAGGGGAATGCAAGTGGCTGGAAAAGGAGGCTTACAAGCCGGAATATCATACAGTACACATTCTGTGACAAAAAGCAGCTCCCCATTTCTGCTTCATTGTGTATTTATTTAACAGGCGCCTCCTTGACTGTTGGTGATGTTGCAGATCTTTGCTGCTTAGAATAGTCATGAATACACTCTAAAAACTGGGAAAAGTAATTACCTGTAGTGTTCCAGATCCTTTTTTTTTCACTTTACCCATGAAAGCTCAAGGAATTTTTAATTAAACATTTTATCTTGGACTGTTTCATGTTGAATTTGATGAATATCCCACGAGAAGTCTCTGGCCTTGACCTTAAGACAGTATTTGCAAAGTTTTGCTGCATTCTCTGCAGATTTTTAATGCTACTGCTGCTGAAATGATTCAGAATGATGTCTGATAAGTGGATGAATATTTGTGGTGCAAATCGCATCCTATGACATTTTAATTTACAGTGACCAATTAACTGACCAATTTGCACATCTTTGGGATGTCCGAAGAATGGTGACATCCAATCCAGAGAGCACCTTACTCTGTTACCATCTGCTACCGTGAGCACCTTGTAAAGGATCTTCATCATAGGCAGCTTGTGAAGCATGGGGAAGAGGATAAAGCATGCAACATTTTCTGTCAAGTGGTGCAGGGCAGCCCCTGATATGTGCAGGCTCTGGAATCTGGAGGACACAGATGAAGCCATTCCACCATGGGCTCTGTGACTGTGGTTGCAGAAGTGTTCTGCAGCATAACCAGCAGCCCAGATTGAGGTGAAGAGCCAAACCTTTATGAACTGTGACAGATAAAAATTGGCAGATTGTCGATGAATGAAGGAGTTCAATGAGTTCCCGAGTTCTGTGTAATTGACCATGGGGGTTCTATCCTGTGGTCATGCAGGAGCTCTACATTCAGTAAGTGACAGTCTTTGAGATCCCTGTAGGACTATGGGATAACTTGGAAGTGCAGAGAGCTACACAAACCTTCATGAACCTTCAGGGCCTCCATAACCCTGAAAAATCCTCATGCCCATCTTTGTTGCTGATGTCCAGTTAAGGAGATGAGATGAAACACCCCCAGCCCCTTCCCACCCCACCCCACCCCACCCCCCCACCTCCCCAACAAGAGAATGTCAGTGTGATATATTTTTTATGAATATACAGGTGAGTCATGTGCATGTGATGTAAGATGTGATCATATTATGATGTAAGCACAAACGGTAGTTGCTGTTAGTTTTTAGAAAAGAGTTGGCATATTTTCTGACATTTCTGTTGTCTCCAGGAGTTCATTTAAAGCAGAATGCACCAGCTCTACAATAGTTGGAGAGCTTGTAGCTCTTGTCTTCCTGAGAACAGTGCACATCTGTCTTCCTTTCTGTCTCCTTCACCAAGGCCATAAATTTTCAGAGCCAGTTCTCTCCCATGATGCAACATTGATCATGTCTCCTGGTTCAGACTGACTTAGAGTCATAGAGTAATACAACATGGAAAAAGGACTTTTGGCCCAACTCGTCCATGCCAACCATGGTTCCAACCAAGCTCTTCCCATTTGCCCATGTTTGGGCAATATCCCTCTAAACACCTCCTAACGATGTACTAATCCATATGTCTTTTGAATGTTGTCACTGTAACTACCTCAGCCACTTTCTCTGGCAGCTCATTCCATATACGCACCACCCTCTCTGAAGAAGTTGCCCGTAAAGTCCTTTTTAAATCTTTCACCTCTCACCTTAAACCTATGACATCTATTTTTTAGTTCCACTTCCCTGGGAAAAAGACTGCGTGTGTTCTCTTATCTATGCTCCTCATGATTTTATACACCTCTATCAGGTCACCCCTCAATCTCCTATGCTCCAAGGGATAAGGTACTAGTCTGCCCAACCTCTCACTATAAATCAGGCTCTCAAGTCCTGGCAGCATCCTCATAAATCTTCCCTGCACTCTTTCCAGTTAAATAATGTTTTTTCTATAACAGGCAACCAAATACACAATACTCCAAGTGCGGTCTCACCAACGAATTTTATAACTGCAACATAGTGACTTAACTCCTATACTCAATGCCCTGACTAATGAAGGCCAGAAAGCCAAATGCTTTTTCATCACCCTGTCTTCCTGTGACAGCACTTCAAGTGAACTATGTAGTTGCACTCCTGAACACCTATAAAAAGATTAAGAATACTTAAGAATTAAGAATACTTAAGAATTAAGAAGTGACTACAAAATGATTAAGACTTCTCCTAAGAGGGAAATCAAGAAGGCAAAGAGAGGGTATGAGATGGATCTGGCAGGTAAGGTTAAGGAATATCCCAAGAGGTTCTATAGCTATATAAATAGTTAAAGTGGCGGCTAGGGAGAGAGTAGGTCCCCTTACAGATCAGCAGGGCTGCCTCTGTCTCTAGCTGCAGGAAATGGGTGGGATTTTTAACAAATATTTCTCCTCAGTGTTTACTGAGGAGAAAATCGTGGTTGCTCAAGAGATGGGAAATAAGTGGAGATATTTTAGAGAATATTCATATTGCCAGGGATGAGGTATGTGCACCCTTACAGCACATTAAGATGGATAAATCCCCAGGGCCTAACCAAGTACATCCTCTGACTTTGTGGGAGGCCAGACAAAAAATTGCGGAGGCCTTTGTGGACATCAGTAGTGGGGAAGTTACTGGAGAGAATTCTGAAAGACAGGCCCTTAGAACATAGTACATAGAAAACCTGCAGCACAATACAGGCCCTTCAGCCCACAAAGTTGTGCCGAACATGTCTCTACCTTAGAAATTACTGGGCTTACCCATAGCCTTCTATTTTTCTAAGCTCCATGTACCTATCCAAAAGTCTCTTAAAAGACCCTATCGTATCCAGCTCCACCACCGTTGCCGGCAGCCCATTCCACCCACTCACCACTCTCTGAGTAAAAATTTACCCCTGGCATCTCCTCTGTACCTACTCCCCAGCACTTTAACCTGTGTCCTCTTGTGGCAACCATTTCAGCCCTGGGAAAAAGCCTCTGACTATCCACACGATCAATGCCTCTTATCATCTTATACACCTCTATCAGGTCACCTCTCATCCTCCGTCGCTCCAAGGAGAAAAGGACGAGTTTACTCAACCTGTTTTCATAAGGCATTCTCCTCAATCCAGGAAACATCCTTGTAAATCTCCTCTGCACCCTTTCTATGGCTTCCACATCCTTCCTGTAGTGAGGTGACCAAAACTAAGCACAGTACTCAAATGGGGGCTGACCAGGGTCCTATAGATAGACACCATCTGATTAGGAGAGGTTGGCATGGCTTTATGCATGGAAAGTGTGCTTGACAAATCCTTTAGAGTATTTGCAGAGGTAACCAAAGAGGTAGATGAGGGGAGGGCAGTGGATTTTGTCTATTTGGACTTCAGCAAGGCCTTCAACAAGGTCCCGCATTGTAGGCTGGTCTGGAAGGTTTGGTCCCTTGGAATCCAGGGAGAGCTAATTACATGGATTCAAAATTAGCTCAGAGGTAGGAAACAGAGGGTGGTGGTTGAAGGTTGTTTCTCAGAATGGAGGCCAGTCACTAGTGGTGCGCTGCAGGGATCGGTGTTGGGACCCCTGTTATTCGTTATTTATATAAATGATTTGGACACGAATGCACAAGGCTTGATCAGTAAGTTTGCTGATGACACAAAATTTGGTGGTGTTGATGGTGAAGAAAGATATCGTAGATTGCAGGGGGATCTTGATCGGTTAGGGAAGGGGGCCAAGGAATGGCAAATGGATTTCAATACAGATAAGTGTGAAGTGATGCATTTCAGAAAATCAAGCTATCATAGGACTTACAATATACTAGGACACTAGGGAATGTAATGAAACAGAGGGACCTAGGAGCACAAGTTCATAGTTTGTTGAAAGCAGCATCACAGGCAGACAGGGTGGTTAAAAAGGCGTTAAGAATGCTGGCCTTCGTCAGTCAGGGCAGTGAGTATAGGAGTTGGGACATTTTGTTGCAGTTGTATAAGTTGTTGGTGAGGCTGCACTTGGAGTACTGTGTACAGTTTTTGTCATCCTATTATAAGAAAGATGTGGTTAAACTGGAAAGAGTGCAGAAAAGATTTATGAGGATGTTGCCAGAACTTGAGGGCCTGAGTTATAGGGAGAGGTTGGCCAGGCTCAGTCTTTATTCCTTGGAATGTAGGAGAATGAGGGGTGATCTTATAGAAATGTTTAAAATTATGAGAGGCAAAGATAAGGTGGACAGTAACAGTCTTTTCTTCAGGGTAGGGGAGTCCAAAACTAGGGGGCATAGATTTAGGGTGAGAGGGGAAATATTTAAAAGGGACCTGAGGGGCAGTTTTTTCCACACAGGGGTGCTGAGTACATGGAATGAACTGCCAGCAGAAGTGGTTGAGGAAGGTACAATAGTATCATTTAAGAAGCACTTCGATAGATACATGGAGGGGCGGGGCTTAGGGGGATATGGGCCCAATGCAGGAAATTGGGACTAGCTGGGTAGGCACTGTGGTCAACATGGACTAGTTGGACTGAAGGGCCTGTATCCGTGCTGTACTTCTCTATTACTCTATGACCTGCCAGCAGCCTCTGTAGACTCAGTGTGACACCATTTTAAACATACAGGATGGGTTTAAGTGGTACAGACTATCTTTAAATATTGGTAGAATTCCAGTGATATTTATCCAGTGCTGAGGAATGTTTGGTTAGTTCCTCATTGCTGCACACACCAGTCATGCAAATAAAAAGTAGCATTCACTTGATAGGCTGCCTGCAACAGAAACAATGGACAGGGGTTGATCATACATCTTGATCCTGACACCAGTTTTCAGGTGTTATTGAATTTACTATCATAGTGGTTAGTGACTGTTCATAGCATAAATGTTTCTCCAACTGACTTAGTATCGCACCAAATTTTTAATGTTCTTGAAGTTGCTGTACTATGGTAGATTTTCAAGTGATGGTTTGGAAACAAATTGTTATCACCAAGGCAAAAGTTGAGAAGAAAAGTTAGCACAATCTGACTGGGTGTAATATCCTGAATGTTTTCCAAATGTTATTTCTGTATTTAAAGTGCTTAAAGTGTTACAAACTGAATAAGAAGTGGTACTGGTTTGCATACATGGGAATTGATTCAAATAATGGGATAAAGGGAACAACAACAATATTTATATAACATTTTAACAGTATTAAAATGCCCTAAAGTGCTCCACAGGAGCATTGTCAATAAGGAAACTGAGGAAGAAGATTCAAGGTTGAAGGAAGGTATTAATACATTGGTTGGTTGGGCACAAACACGGAAAATAGATATCTTTTGTGTGAAAGGTGAGGAAATGCATTTTAGGAGGGCAGACAAAGGAAGGGAATGTACACCAAATGTAAAGAGGGACTTTGGAGTGAATCCCTCCAGAGAGATGGATCAAGTGGTTAAAGAGGCAGTCTTGCCTTTAATGGCCAAGGCATGGAACATAATTGGTAGAATTCTTGAAAACACATGTTGAGCTGAAGCTAAAATACTTTGTTCAGGTTTTGTCACCAAATTATAGGAATGATGTGATAATATTAGAGAACGTGCAGTAGAGATGTATGAGGATGTTATCAAACCTGGAGAATTATAGTTATGAGGAGAGACTGAGGAGGATGAAGTAGTTTCCTTTGAGGCCTAGACAGGGTGAACAGGAAGTTTCCATTTCATTTGAAGGATGTCAATAACTGGGGGACATAGATTTAACTTAGTTGGAAGATGGATTAGCAGGAAATTGAGGGAAAATCACTTCAACTGGTGTAGTGGGAGTTTGGAACTCCATCTGAAAACAAAATGGTGATGACAAAAACCCTCATCATTTCAAAGTTACCTGGATGGACAATTGAAGAATTTCAAAGAGGGAGCAAACTAAATAGCTCCATTTTTGTCCTCATGGACCCCTTCTGTGCCATAATTTTTTTAACGTAAAATGTAATGATAAGCGGAATATTCGAACAAATAACCTTAAGTGTGGGGAAAGAAAGATTTTAAGGAGCATCTTAAAAAGAGGAAGAAAGGTTTTTAAAAGGAAATACTGGAGATCAGTGTCTTGGCAAGCCTACCAAATGAAGCAATATATTCAAAGATAAACAAGATGCATGAATACCATAAGAGTTATAGGATAGGAGGAGATTTCAGAGATAGTGAGAGGCAAGACAATGAAAAGGTGAATAAAATTTCGAATATTGACAACAGAATTTTGAATGACCATGAAATGTATGAAGGAATCAAGGGGAGCCAGTCTGATGTGCATTGAATAAGAATGCACATCAGATAAGAAAGAGCGTGTGTGAGGGTTTGATCAGCAGGTGGGCAATGCATTAATAATAAAGTTACACTAAATATCCCCATTTATAATAGCTGATTAAATAGTTACTGGATGTTTAGCTATAGGTATTGCTGTATTAGTCCAAATTACAATCACATCGGATGCAGCCTAATTTTTTCGTCAGTGAGATATTCAAGTGCAGTACAGATCAGCTGTCCATTATTGGTCACCTTTGTATTTATATGCTGGGAATACAATACAAGTAACAAATATTAACAGGATTCCAAATGGGTTGTCTAATTATTAATTTTTAAAAGACATTATGTTGAGCAGTAGGAACAAAAGCCCACAATACAGACTGAGTGTTTTTGCTGCTTTTACTTGGAAAGATTATTGCCAAATCTCTCACTGCTTTCATGCCTTTATATGGTGACTTCTGGCACTACTGGAATTTGTATGCAGTATGACCATTCTTGGTATCTTATTATATGTTCTGAACTCCATGATCATTCAACATTTAGTTACTCAACTTGTTTCCTTTCGCTGTCTAACTTTGATATTGCTTCCTTTGCCTCAGACAATTTTTCCATCCCTTACAAAAATTGCCCTCATCATTTCTTTCTTCAAAAAGCTCACCCTGCCAATTACTGGTCTACCTCTAACCTTCCTTTTCTCTTTAACATTCTTGCATGGTATTGACTTTCGAGCTTCAAAGCATCAGCAAACCAGTCTGAATTTCTTTTGCCCTTCTCAAAGTAGCAAGACTACTCAAAGAAAAATAAATCATCAGCATCCTCCATGAGTGGAATCAGGGTATATTATTCTTTAATGACATCCTTAACTTTTCATGTTGTTCTTGTTCCACAATTCTTATTTTTATGAAAACATGTGAAATTTTGAAAATCCATTCAAAACTGATTAATGGAATTTACTACTCTTCACAAAGTCACTTTAGGTTATACAAACACTGGTAAAATGGAAATATATCACTGAATTAGACTTCTCCTGCCAATTCACTATAGTAAGACCCAAAATGAAACCATTTGCTAGAACTCCAAGAATATCAGGGATTATGAATAGAATAAATGATTTAAAATTGATGCTTGGGAAAGATTTGATTATCAAATGGAAAATAATAATAACACATTATTTCATGTAACTAGGTCTTCATGATTACTAGAACACCATGGTTTTAAAATGTTTCTTCTGGAGTTAACAATCAAGTTTCAGCTTAGCAGAAATTTTGGTACTCACAAAAATTTCCTCCTGGATAGGATTACAAGTAGAGCAGTTTTGCTCGTCATGTTTTACACTCCTGTAAGATAGACCGCTACAAAAGAAATATGTGCACAGAAGGCCTGCTGAGTTCCTCCAGCATCATGGTGTTTTTCATCTAGATTCCAGCATCTGCAGTCCTTTGTTTCTCTTGTGCAGATTCCATCTTTCCAAAGAAATTTTGGTCACAGCACAAATATAGCTGGATTGAAGCCTAAATTCCTCCATCACAGATGTTCAAACAGAAGGTTTTTCATGCCATTCCATAATGCAACGCCATACGGGACTCAGTGTGACCACCACAACAACCAATAACTAAAACAAATGGTTAGAATCACTGCATAAATTTCTTCCACTGTAGTATTTGTGGGATTTGAATCCTGTGGATTGAGACACACCTCTTATGTGCAATTAACAGATGAGATTTGAGATTATTGGTGCAAGTAACACATTTCAAGAAAAAGTGTCATGTGCAGAGAATAAAACACATTTAACTTGAGGTTGTGAATGGGATGTGTTTAGTAAGGTCTAAAACAGTTGTTATAAAAAATTTCAGAATCTTCAACATCTAAAATATTAAACAATTTAATTGGAATGTTGTTTGAATCATACTTAACAACTGTGAAACAATTTCTTTCTGTTGAAATAGTGATGTTCCTTTAACTCATTCTGTAGTTAAGTAGATGCATCTTTACTTTCCATTTAAAAATATGCATCTGGCATAAAAATCTTCTATTTTTAAACATTTTGCTGCACTGACTATTTTTATAGAGTCATACAGCACAGAAATAGGCCCTTCAGCCCACTGTGTTCATGCCAACCATCAGATAGTCACGTATATAATCCCATTTAGCAGCACTTTGTATGTAGTCTTCTATGCCCTGGCCATTCAAGAGCTCGTCCAAATACTTCTTAAATGTTGCAAGAGTAGTTGTCTCCACCACCTTCCAGGGTTGTGTATTTCCAATTGCAACCACCCTCTGGGTGAAAAATAATAATTTCCTTAAATACCCTCTAAACCTCTTGTTCCTCTCCTTAAACCTATGCCCTCTTGTGTTAGACATCTCCATCATAGTGTTTCTCACTATCCATCCTATCTATGCCCCACATAATTTTGTACATCTCTATTAGGTCCTCCCTAAGCATACCCATCTCCAAGTAAAATAAACCAAACAAACACTCAAATGAAATATTTCATTGCAGGCAATATCCTAGTATCTCTCTTCAAGAACCTCTCCAGTACATTCACTTCCTTCCCAAATGCCAAAGTGTATCATGACCTCCATGCTCTTATATTTTTATGCCCTGGCTAATAAAGGTCTTCTTTACTACTGTATCTACCTATGCTGCACCCCTTCCCCCACAATGATCTATGGACTTGTATACCAAAGCCCCTCTGTTCCTCAGTAGTGCCTTGGACCCTACCATTCTTGGTGCGTGTCTTATCCTTATTAGACCTCCCAAAATACATTACCTCACACTTATTGAGATTGAATTCTAGCTGCCACTGCTCTGCTCAATTTACAGCAGATGAATATCATTCTGCTAGCATATATCCTCCTTACTAGCAACATCACCAGAAATGTGCATGTCATCTGCAAGCTTATTAATCATACCTCCTAAATTCATATCCAAATTTTTTATATATATGACTAACATTAAGGGTTCCAGCACCAATCACTCTGGTACACCACTGGTCATAGACTTCCAATCACAAAAGCAATCTTCAGAATCAGATTTATTATTACTGATATATAACGTGAAATTTGTTATTTTGCGGGGAGATATAAATTACATAAATACCACACTCATTGCTCCTTTTCTCCCAATATAGATGTTATCAACCTGATTTTAATCCAGACAGAAGTTATGATATGACAGGATGCAAGGAAGATCCACAGGAAGCCAGCATGAGTTCCAGGTTGTCACGACTTCATTTCATTTAAAAATTACCCTGGTTTGGAGACCTGCAGCTAATTGTGGAGCTCAGGTAGCAGAATGCTGCTGCATAGTGACTGAAAGTAGGTTCTCAAAGGTAAGTTGTTGGGAGTGGAGGCAGTGAGGGTGGGGGTTGTGAGGATCAGTGAGGGTGAAGATAGGTTACAGGCCAATGAAGGGCCGAGAGGCTTGTGAAAAGAAAGATCCAAAATTTCCTCCAGGGATTGGGAGGAGCATTTCCATTCCTTGTCACCCACTGAACGTCCATTAGATTGTGAATGAAGTGGAGGCTGAGACGAGTGCTGTAATTGATAATGTGTGGTATTTGAAGGTTACCCATATATGTGAAGTTATTAAACTTACGATGCTGTATCCAGGTTCTTTGGATTGCACAATGGTCCAGAAAATGAAAACCTGAAATAAAAATAGAACATGGCGGTAATGCTTAGCAGCTCAGGCTATATTTGTGGAGAGTGGAATTGTCTGAGTGTGTGGTACAAGTTCAAGGGCAGGGAGGGAATGGTTAAGGTGAGCAAGTGGAGATGATAGATCTCATGCCACCTATAAAAAAGATCGAGAAAAAGATAAGAAACCAGAAAGAAGTTTGGAAATTCCAGTGAAAGCATCTACATGCAGGATAAAGGCACCAAGCTAAAGGAATGGACATGGAAGGACAGATGGGGAAGAAGGGCTCCATAAAACATCTTTCAAAATTCATTAGTCCATCAGCTGAAGGGCGATGAAAGGAGTTCGTAAAAACACCACCGGGGGTGAGACTGGAAAAAAGAGATGTGATCAAAAAGAGCTGAAGAACCACTTGTATCCAAAAGCTGTGTCTTGCTCCTTAGATGCTGTTTGACCTGCTGAATATTTTCAGCATTTTCCATTTCCACTTTCTGAAGTTTCAATTCTCAAACCTGTTTGAGTTTTGACATTGACCTCCTTTGTTATCTGCTCCCACTGTCTTTTCATCATACGGCTAGGGACAGAGGTAACCCTCTTGCTTTCCATCTCCTCCTTGAATTCCTTTAGCAAACCACTGAAACATTTGTGGTTCCTATTCTCTCCCATTTTTCTTTTCTTCCCCTTTACCAGATTCCATCTGGCTCATAAGTTCTCTCAGGATCTGCTCAATATCAAAACAACTCTCCTTAAATAGCTACAGGTGGCTTGGGGCTGTTCTAGCTACCTTCATGTAGTGTTTGCATGTAATAACTTTGGGACCCTGCTGATGCACCCAGCCAATCAATAATATAACTCTGCAAAGGTATGACTAGTCCTAGGGGCCACAAGATTATGCCAAAGAGCAGAGCACACAAAAATGCTGTTTCACCTGTGTACCTGTGTTGCATTGAAAAGATGTGAATTAATTGCAAATTGTGATCTCTAGGCCCATTTTTTTAAAGAGCTATCCATTTTCTGCTTCTTCAAGTCAGATTGTGGAAAACATGTTTCATTTTAAGATGCCTACATTCTGACAATTTTCTCTGTATATTTCAATATTGGCATCCATCATTAAAGACCCTCAACATCTGGGATATGCCCTCTTCTCATTACTACCATCTGGAAGGACGTACAGGAGCTTGAAGACCACACCCAATGTTTCAGGAGCAGCTCTTCCCCTCCGCCATCAAATTTCTGAACGGTCCATGAACCCATGAATTCTACCTCGTTATTCCTCTTTTGCATTATTTTATAGAACATAAAACATAGAACATTACAGCACAGTACAGGCCCTTCGGCCCATGATGTTGTGCAGACATTTTATCATGTTCTAAGATCTATCTAACCCTTCCCTCCCACATAGCCCTATCATTCATGTGGCTATCTAAGAGTCTCTTAAATGTCTCTAATGTATCTGCCCCCACAACCTCTGCCAGCAGCGAGTTCCATGCACCCGCCACTCTCTGTGTAAAAGACTTACCTCTGACATCCCTCTTATACCATCCTCCAATCACCTTAAAATTATGCACCCTTGTATTAGCCATTTTTGCCCTGGGAAAAAGTCTCTGACTGTCCACTTGATCTATGCCTCTTATCATCTTGTACACATCTATCAAGTCGCCTCTCATCCTCCTTCCCTACAAAGAGAAAGGCCCTAGCTCACTCAACCTATCCTCATAAAACATCATCGCCTATCCAGGCAGCACCCTGGTAAATCTCCTCTGCACCCTCTCTAAAGCTTTCACATCCTTCCTATAATGAGGCGACCAGAACTGAACACAATACTCCAAGTGTGGTCTAAACAGAGTTCTATAGAGCTGCAACATTACCTCGTGGCTCTTGAACTCAATACCCTGACTAATGAAGGCCAACACACCATACGCCTTTACGCCTTCTTAACAACCCTATCGACCTGCGCGGCAACCTTGAGGACATAGACTCCAAGATCCTTCTGTTCCTCCACACTGCCATTAACCTTGCATTCTGCCTTAAAATTCCATCTCCCAATGTGTATCACTTCACACTTTTCTGGGTTGAACTCCATTTGCCACTTCTTAGCCCAGGTCTGCATTCTGTCAATATCCTGTTATAATCAACAGCAACCTTCTACACTATCCACAACACCACCAACCTTTGTATCATCATCACACTTACTAACCCACCCTTCCACATCCTCATCCAAGTCATTTATAAAAATCACAAAGAGCAGGGGTCCCAGATCAGATCTTTGTGGAACACCACTGGTCACCGACCTCCAGGCAAAATACGCTCCATCTACCACCACCCTCTGTCTTCTATGGGCGAGCCAATTCTGAATTCACACAGCCAAGTTTCCCTGGATCCCATGCTTCCTGACTTTCTGAATCAGCCTTCTATGAGGAACTTCATCAAACGCCTCACTAAAATCCATGTACACCATATCCACTGCTCTACCTTCATCAATGTGCTTTGTCACATCCTCAAACAATTCGATCAGGCTCATGAGGCACGACCTGCCCTCACAAAGCCATGCTGACTGTTCCTAATCAGCCTATGCTTCTCCAAATGCCCATAAATCCTGTCTCTAAGAATCTTCTCCAGTAATTTGCCCACCACTGAAGTAAGAATCACTGGTCTGTAATTCCCAGGGTTATCCCTACTCCATTTCTTAAACAAAGGAACAATATTTGCCACCGTCCAGTCATCTGGCACTACTCCTGTGGCCAGTGAGGATGCAAAGATCATCACCAAAGGCACAGCAATCTCTTCCCTCACTTCCCGTGATAACCTTGGATATATCCCGTCCGGCCCCGGTGACTTATCTATCCTAATGTTTTTCAAAAGTTCCAGCACACCCTCTTTCCTCATGTCAACATGCCCTAGTGTATCAGCCTGTCATACGCCATCCTCACAAACGTCAAGGTGTCTCTCTCTCTGGTGAATACTGAAGCAAAGTAATCATTAAGGACCACCCCTACCTCTTCTGACTCCAGGCACGTTTCCTCTTTTATCCCTGATTGGTCCTACCCTCACTCTAGTCATCCTCCTATTCTTCACATACACGTAGAATGCCTTGGGGTTTTCCTTAATCCTACTCACCAAGGACTTCTCATGCCCCCTTCTAAGTCCATTCTTAAGCTCCCTCCTGGCTACCTTGTAACTCTCCAGAGCCCTGTCTGATCCATGCTTCCTAAACCTGAGGTAAGCTTTTTTCTTCCTCTTGACAAGATATTCTACATCTCTTGTTAACCACGGTTCCTTCACTCTATTATCCTTACCCTGCCTCAATAGAACAAACCTATCCAGAACCCCATGCAAATACTTCCTAGACAACCTCCACATTTCTGCTGTGCACTTCCCCAAGAACATCTGTTCCCAATTTATGCTACCAAGTTTCTGCCTAATAGCATCATAATTCCCCCTCCCCCAGTTAAATACTTTCCCATAACATCTGCTCCTATCCCTCTCCATGGCTATGGTAAAGGTCAAGGAGTTATGGTCACTATCTCCAAAATGCTCTCCCACCGAGAGATCTGAAACCTGATCAGGCTCATTGCCCGGTACCAGGTCCAGTTTGGCCTCTCTTCTAGTCGGCCTGTCCACATACTGTGTCAGGAATCCTTCCTTGTCACACCAAACAAACTTTGCCCCGTCTATCCCCTTTACACTAAGGAGGTGCCAATCAATATTAGGGAAGTTGAAATCACCCATGACAACAACCCTGTTATTTTTGCACTTCTCCAAAATCTGCCTCCCAACCTGCTCCTCAGTGTCCCTGCTGCAATTGGGGGGGGGGGGGGGGGGGGGTCGGTAGAACACTCTCAATAAAGTGATCACTCCTTTCCTGTTTGTGACTTCCACCCATACTGACTCAGTTGATGATCCCTCCAGGACGTCCTCCCTTTCTACAGCTGTGACACTGTCCCTGATTAACAAAGCTACTCCCTCACCTCTTTTACCTCCATCCCTGTCCTTTTTGAAACATCTAAGCCCCGAAATATCCAGCAGCCATTCCTGACCTTGCGACAGCTAAGTCTCTGTAATGGTCAATACGTCATAATTCTAAGTACTTATCTATGTTCTAAGTCCATCAACCCCTGTTCCTGATACTTCTTGCATTAAAGTAGACGCACCTCAGCCCATCCAACTGACTGCAATTTTGTCCTTTCAAATGCCTATCCTTCCTCACAGTCTTTCTACAATCTGCATCTACTTGTACACTAAATGAACCAACCTCTGACCTATCACTTGGGTTCCCATCCCCCTGCCAAACTAGTTTAAACCCTCCCCAAAAGTTCTAGCAAACCTGCCCGCAAGAATATTGGTCCCCCTCCAGTTCAGGTGTAACCCGTCCCTTTTGTACAGATCGTACCTTCCGCAGAAGAGATTCCAATGATCAACATACCTGAAACCCTGCCCCCTGCACCAGCTCCTCAGCCACGCATTCACCTGTCAAATCATTCTATTCTTGCCCTCACTGGTGCGTGACACAGGCAGCAATCCAGAGATTTCCACCCTTGAAATCCTGCTTTTCAGCTTCCTACCTAGCTCCCTATGTTCCCTCCTCAGGACCTCATCTATTTTCCTACCTATGTCATCGGTACCAATATGTACCACAACCTCTGGCTGTTCACCCTCCCCCTTCAGAATGCTGTGGACCCAATCCGAGACGTCCCTGACCCCGGCACCTGAGAGGCAACATACCATCCGGGTGTGTCTTTCACATCCACAGAATCTCCTATCTGCCCCCCTTACTATGGAATCCCCTATCATTACAGCTGTCCTCTTCTCCCCCTTTCCCTTCTGTGCCACACAACCTGGCTCAGTGCCAGAGACCTGGTCAATGCATCTTTCCCCTGGTAGGTCATTCCCCCCAACAGTATCCAAAGTGGTATACTTGTTATTGAGGGGAATGGCCACAGGTGAATTATGCACTACCTGCCTATTCTCCGTCCTTCTCCTGACAATTCACCCAGCTACTTGCCTCCTGCAGCTTAGGAGTGATTGCCTCCCTGTAGCTCTTATCTATGAACTCCTCTTTATCCGTAGGAGCCGAAGGTCATCCAGCTGCAGCTCCAGTTCCCTAACACGGTCTGTAAGGAGCTGCAGCTGGATGCACCTGGTGCAGATGTAGTTATCAGGGAGATTGGAGGTCTCCCAGAACTCCCACATCTCACAAGATGAACATACCACTGACCCTGGAGCCATTCTCACTATTCTGGCCTGGCACGAAAGGAAACACCAAAACAAGCAAGCAAGAAAGAAGCTTACCAGAGACTTACCTTCACCTCTTCTTGCCGAAGCCTCTTCAGCAAGAAGCCTTAATCCCATACTCTAACACTGTCACAATAGCCGCTCCCAAAATGGATGCTCATCTTATACCAACCTTCCTTTAATTTGCTGCTGTTAATCAGGCAATCAACTGGTAACAATTTGCAATTGTGCCTCATTTGGACTCTTGCAAGGTGAAACTCATAAGCACATACACAGAGACTCACGTTTTTTCAAAGATCCTGCTCCCTGATTTTATTTATTTATTTTTTTGTAACTTATGGTAATTTTTTTGTCTTGCACTGTACTGCTGCTGCAAAACAACAAGGTTCACGACGTATGTCATTGATAATAAACCTGATTCTGACTCTGATTATTTTTCTCTTTCTTTGGGGAGTTGGCTGGTGGAGTCCAATCTGACGGAGTGAAAAGCCTCTGGCTGGTGGCATATGTTTACTTTTTCTAAGCAAAACAGTACCAATCCATCACGGGTTTACCTATGAAGATTGCACTGTTTGGAATTTGATGGAAGGGGAGGAGGATGTTAGAAGAGGCATGAGGCAACATCAATGAAGCATGAAGCCAACCTTCCTACAAATCTAAAGACCTGAAAGTCATTATAATGGAAGGTGTGAAGACCTGTGCATTTTGCAGACTTTGATTTAGCAAAGAGCCCTGGATATCGTGTCAGTTTTCCCATAATGATTTGCAGCCTAGGTTAGCTGTCCAAACAGTTCTGTTAATGGCTATAATATGCAATCCAATACTACTGGCTCCTTCTAGCTGCTATGGAAACTTTCTATAGCATCATCCAAGATACCATCTGTGCTTCCATTCACCAGGTCACCGAAACTGTCTTCAGGAAAGCTGTTAACTGCGATCATTTTGAATGCTTCCTAAACAGCAGTGTGACTGGGAAATTCAGCTCTATGATGTTGTTGGTTTTACCAAAATTTGAGATGTGGTGAAGACATGAATCAGGAAGTGACTCATTTACCACTTCCATATTGCTTTACCCTCATTCAATCAAATTTCCTGAATAGAAAGGCATTCTGGATCTCACTCGTTGAATTCTCCCTGCTGATGCCAAATACACATGAAGTTTGCACCAATTTTGTCAAAGCACAGTCTAGTTTGCCAGATCTATTCAGGGAAGACAATAACATGCTGTGATGGTTTCTAGATGACAACATCTATTTTCCAGACCCATGGATTCAATTCAATTTATTACCTTGCTGAACAATTGTGCAATGAGGCATATTCATCAGTTGCAATGGTTGTTCAAATAAGTTAATACCGTATGTATCTGAGCACACTTCATGTGTTATGATTGATTGCTGTGTCCTTTTCAGATCTGCTGTTCAAAAAACACTGGATATGGAATCCCTGTAACACCCCTGGAGCTTGTTCCCCCCATTCACTGAGACATGGCTGCTCTGTATCTAATTACCCTCGACAGTCACATATCCTTTAAGACAGAGGTTTTCAAACTGTGGTCTGCGGACCCCCAGGGGTTCGCGGTGGGTTGGCAGGGCGTCCACGAGCAAGCCAAGAAAAATATGGAAAAGTAACCTGTTACAAAGACGTAGCTTACTTGCTTGCTCCAGTTTTCCGCTATTCAGAAAATCGGCCATATCTATTCTATCTGTTATAGGCGACAATCTTAGAGACTTAGACGGTGTTCCCTTCTGGTAAGCTGCCGCTTAATATTTGATTTGTGTAGTCAGAGTAGTCACTAGTGTTCACTACTCACTACTATTCTGTTGTGCACTGTAGCGTTAGCAAGACTGAGTGACGTTGTTGGTGTGCCTTAATAATATTGCTTACTCACCGTGCATTTACATCACAGTGACATCACTGTTAAACGAAAAGTGCGTAAGCATGTAAATTTTAGATTAGTTTTGATAATTTTGTTTATCAGTAATAGTAATTAAACTGTCCAGCGTGTATTGCTGAGCATGGAGAAATTTCTGAAGAGAAAAGCTGACCAGAAACCAGAAGATTCTGATGACCAAGGGGATAAGGGTGACCGAAAGAGAAAACAACGCAAGTACGCTCCAGAATACATTTCATATGGCTTCATCGCAGTGGGGACAAATGCGGACCAACCTCTCTGAGTTGTGTGTTTGCAAACACTGTCCAACGATGCACGGCACGGTAGAGTAGCAGTTAGCGCAACGCTATTACAGCGCGAGCAATCTGGGTTCGATTCCTGTCACTGTCTGTAAGGAATTTGTACGTTCTCCCGTGTCTGCGTGGGTTTCCTCCGGGTGCTCCGGTTTCCTCCCACATTGCAAAGATGTACGGGTAGGTTAATCTGGGTTTAAAATGGGCGGCGCGGACTCGTTGGGCTGGAACGGCCTGTTACCATGCTGTAAATAAAATTTTAAAAAAAAGAAACCAGCGAAATTGAAGTGCCATTTAACAATAGTGCATCCAGATATTGCTAGTAAGCCGAAGGAATATTTTGAGCGGCAAAAGGATCTGTACCTCAAGCAGAAAGGCAAAATGACAGCCTGCGCTACTGTAAATGAGAAGGGTCTTCGCGCATCATATTTGGTAGCATTACGAATAGCACATTCCAGAAAGCCTCACACAACTGGAGAAGAGCTTATGCTGTCTGCAGCAGTAGATATGTGTGAAGTTGTATTGGGAAAAGAATCCAGTCAAAAACTGAAAGCCATTCCACTGTCTGATAACATAGTAAGCAAAAGAATTGGCAATATGGCGAAAGACATACAGAGCCAGCTGATAGCACATCTTCAGCAAGTCAGATTTGCAATTCAGCTCGATGAAAGTACTGATGTTGCCAGTGCTGCGCAGTTGTTGGTTTATGTTCAATATTGCTGGGAAGGAGAGGCTTTGGAAGACTTTTCGTTTTGCAAGGCGTTCCCAGGACGTACAATCGGTGAAGAACTTTTCCGTGTGCTTGACACTTTTTTTGTACAATCTGCATTGGCGTGGACACGGTGTATTGGAGTAAGCACAGATGGTGCTGCCGCAATGACGGGATGGAAGTCGGGTCTAGTCGCACGAGTGAAAGAAGTAGCTCCACATGTAGCAGCAACCCACTGCGTGATTCACCGTGAGGCTTTGGCTGCAAAGGATATGGATGAAAATCTTGCAGATGTGTTTTCCATGTGCATTAAAATCGTTAACTTTATCAAAGCCAGGCCGCTCAGTCATCGTTTGTTTGAAAACATATGCCGTGAAATGGAAGCCGAGCATAAGCATTTGTTGCTACATACAGAAGTCAGATGGCTGTCACGAGACCACGTTGTGCAGCTTGTATATGAATGCGAGATGAACTGCTCATTTTTCTAAATGAGCATAACGGATCATTGGCACAGTTCTTGACAGATGAGACGTGGGTTGCCAGATTAGTTTATCTTGCAGATATTTTAAACATTTTGAACTGCTTAACTCTATCATTGCAAGGACCTGGCTCAAATGTTCTGAAAACACATGACAAAATCAATGCCTTCCGGAAAAAAACTCAATACCTGGAAGGGAAGATGCGAGTTTCCGTTGCTGGCTGACTTTCTGACAGTGAACGAGACTAAGACAGAGGCCATTGCGAGCACCATTTTGAACCATATTCAACAGCTGTCACATTATTTCCATGAGTATTTCAGCGACAATGACACGAGCATGTTTGATTGGATTCGAAATCCGTTTGAATGCAATGCTTACTGATTTAACTGGATGTGAACAAGAAGAATTGGCTGAACTGTCATCTGACAGGACTTTGCGCTTGCAGTTCAACCGAATGTCACTGTTGTCATTCTGGATAGCATGTTCCCAGGAGTATCCACTGCTGTCCGGCAAAGTCGTCAATGTTCTGTTACCATTTGCAACCACTTACTTGTGCGAAATAGCATTTTCTGCAGTCACTGCCATGAAAACCAAATACAGATCAAGACTGAATATTGAGGATGACATAGGCGTATGTTTGTCGCACATACCACCACGTTTGGACAAATTCTGCAGTGCAAAACAGGCACAACCTTTACATTGAAATGAACACTTAAAGACAATGCTGGTAATTATCGGTGATTGAAATAGTCACTATTTCAATAGGGCCTTTGTGCAGTAATTTAAGTGTTGTATGCATGAATTATCGATTGTTTGATTTTGTGGGCTTTGGGGGTCCTCCATCTAACAAGGACATGTTCTGGGGGGCCGCAGCATGAAAAAGGTTGAAAACCACTGCTTTAAGACAACTAGCTAACAAAAATTCACCTTACTTTGAAAATCTTCAGATAAACTTTCCTCAACCACTCTTAAAGTTCCAGATGTCTGGCACCCTTCAGTGTGAAGAAGTGTTTCTGATTAGACACCAGAAAGGCCAGCTAATTTTATGTTTATATTCCCTTATTCTGGAATCCAGCTCCATAGTAATGGTTTCTATTTATCCTAGCAAATCCTTTAATCAGCTTAAACCAGCTCAATTATATTATCTCCTAATAATCTACATACTTTAAACCTTTTATCATCAGTGAGATTCCGATGAATTTGCACTACACGCTGTCCAAGACTAAGAGAGGACCTGCTTGCTTTAGCACATTAATTTTAGCCTCATGAAAATAATTACTGATAAGATTCTACCAGCTGCGTGGGGTATCTGAAGGAAAAAGTATCTCGCACACACACACGCACACACACACACACACACACACACACACACACACACATACACACACACATACACACACACACACACACACACGCACGCACGCACGCACACACACACACACACACACACACAGATGAAAATCAAAACAAAACTGTAGATGCTGGAAATCTGAAGTAAAAACAGAAAATGCTGGAAACGCTCAACGTGACAGGCAGCATCTGTGGAAAGAGAAACAGTTAACATTTTCAGGTCTGAGACCCTTTGTCAGAAATGAATCAGTAATTCTGTTTCTATTCTGCCTGACTTGCTGAGTGTTTCTGGCATTTTCTGTTTTTATTTCACACATGTACATGATGGATGTGCTCTCCAAAGCAGGCTTTGGGAAGGGAATCAGTCATTGGATGCAACTGCTCTACATTGACATCAGTAGCACAGTTCAAATTTAATGGGTGGGAAATGGAAAACTTCCTGAACAAGTCTGGATTCAGGCAAGGCTGCCCTCTCTCCTCTGTCTTGTTTGGATATTGTTTTGAACCTTTTCCAAATTCATCAGGAAGGACACAGGCATAGGATGGATGTTGATCCCATGTAGAGGAGGTACTCAATTCAAAGGTTCTCTGTACTTGCCCAGTGTGGTCATCTTCTGTTCAGACCAACTGGTGGTCCATATCTCGATGAGCATTTGTGACAGTCTGAACCAGCCTCAGGGGCCTGAGTCCATTGCAGCAAAGGCAAGACCATTTTCTCAGGTGACTGGTCCAATCTTCACCATCAGGCCCGATTACCTAAAGGGGCTGCGAATTTGGTTCGGAGCAGAAAGGGCACGCAGCAAAAGCTGACTAGAGCAAGTAGCCAAGATGAAATGCAAATTGGGAATGTGGCAGTGGTTTTCTCACTTGGTGGCAGGAAAGACCCTGGTCATTAAGTGCAAGGAGTTGCAAATTGTGATGCAGGTGTGGCCCATGCTCCACTCTTGCACCAAGGCGGTCTCCTGAACTGTCTTCCACCTGGAGATACAAAATGCATTGTGTCCGTAGGGATACGATATACAGGTCTCCAGAGAAAGTGGGAGTATTTATCCAACATACCCCTCATCCCCCTGGCTGCATCAAACTGTGCATGAAGTCAGGGAATGGAAACATCAAGTGTCACCACATGCTGAGGTTCTACCTGTCTCTACTGTTATAAAGGATGAGCTTGGTCACATTGCAGCTGAATATTCCATTCAGTTGGACCATGCCAAACCACTTGACCCTTAAAGTCATACAGTCATCAAGTAATACAGTATGGATACAGGCACTTTGGCCCAACAAGTCCATGCCAACCATGGTGCCACACAGCAAGTCCCAATTTCCTGTGTTTGGCCAATATCCCTCTAAGCACAACCCCCTCACCCCCCATGTACCTATCCAAGTGCTTCTTAAGTGATACTATGTAACCTGCCTCAACCACTTCCTCTGGCAGTTTGTTCCATATACTCACCTCCTAATTCCATGTCATCAGCAAACCTAGTGATCAAGCCCTGTGCATCCACAGGCAAATCATTTATATAAATAATGAATAACAAGGGTACCAACACTGATGCTGTGGCACACCACTAGTCACCAGCCTCCATTCTGAGAAACAACCTTCGACCACCACCCTCCGCTTCCTACCTCTGAGCCAATTTTGAATCCATCTAACTAGCTCTCCATGGATTCCATGGGACCAAACATTCCAGACCAGCTCACCATGTGGGACCTTGTTGAAGGCCTTGCTAAAGTCCAAATAGGCAACATCTACTGCCCTACCCACATCTACCTCTTCCAAAAACTATAAAAGGTTCATCAAGCATGATTTTCCATGCACAAAGCCATGTTGACTCTTCCTAATCAGATTATGTCTATCCAAATGCTGTAGATTCAGAATTCCCTCCAGTATCTTCCCCACTACTGATGTCAGGCTGACCAGCCTGCAGTTCCCTGTTTTGTCCTTGCTACCCTCATTAAAAAACAGAACAACATTAACCACCTTCCAGTCTTCAGGAACTTCACCAGTGGCTCACAATGAAGCAAATATCTCCACAAAGGCCTCCACAATTTCTTCTCTAGCCTCTTGCAAATTCTGAGGATGCACTTGGTCAGGCCCTGGGGATTTATCCATCTTAATGTGCTGTAAGACTGCAAATACTTCCTCCCTGGTAATATGAATTTCCTCCAAAACATCTCCACTAATTTCCCTTATCTCTTGAGCATGCATGATTTTCTCCTCAGTAAACACCGAGGAAAAATATTCATTAAAAATCCCACCCACCTCCTGCGGCTCAAGACATAGGCAGACCTGCTGATCTATAAGGGGACCTACTGTCTCCCTAGCCACCCTTTTACTCTTTATGTAGCAAAAGAACCTCTTGGGATTTTCCTGAACCTTACCTGCCAGATCCACCTCATACCCTCTCTTTGCCCTCCTGATTTCCTCCTAAGAGCATTCTTAATCGTTTTATAGGCATCAAGAGGTTCACTCGTCCGCGACCTCCTAAACCCAATGTATGCTTCCTTCTTTTTCTTGACCAGAGCCTCAATATCCTTCATCAGGCAATGTTCCCTAAAACTTGCCAAGTTTACCCTTCACCCTAACCAGAACATGCTGCTCCTGGATGCTTGATATCACACTCTTGAAAGCCTCCCACTTGCTACTTGTTCTTTTCCCTTCATACAGGCTCACCCAATTGACCTCTGCTAGATCCTGCCTAGTTCCCCCAAAATTAGCCCTGCTCCAGTTTAGGACCCTAACCTGTGGACCTTTTCCATCACTATCTTAAAACTAATAGAATTATTGTCACTAGAGCCAAGGTCATAGAGTCATAGAGTCATACAGTACAGATAAGGGCCGTTCAGCCCAACAAGTCCATGCAGACCATGGTGCCCACCTGTCTAGTCCCAATTTCTTGCGTCCATCCCATATCCATCTAAGCCCCACCTCTGCATGAACCTATCCAAGTGCTTCTTAAATGATACTATTGTACCTGCCTCAACCACTTCGTCTGGCAGCTCGTTCACTATACTCACCTCCCTCTGTGTGAAAGTGCTCCCTAACTGTCACTTCCGTTACTTGCCCTGTCTAGTTCCCTAAGAGGAGGTCCAGTATTGCATCCTCCTGAGTAGGGTCCTCTATACTGTATATTGACTCAGGAAAGTTTCCTGGACACATTTACAAATTCCACCCCATCCAGGCCCTTAACACTCTGGGAAGTCCAGTCAATACCAGGGAAATTAAAATCTCCCATGAATGCAACTCTATTATTCTTACAAATATGAGCAATTTCTCTACACACCTGCTCCTCAAGTTCCCGCTGACTATTGGGTGGGCGGGGGGGGGGGGGGGTTCCTTAGTACAGCCCTACTAGAGTGATCCTCTCCCCTTCTTGTTCCTAAGTTCTACCCATATGGCCTCACTGGCTGATTCCCCAAGAATGTCATCTCTAAGCTCTGCTGTTACATCCTCCCTTATCAAAAAGGCAACACCCTGTCCTTGCTTACCTGTATCTCTGTCACACCTGTAGCATCTGTATCCTGGAGCATTGAGCTGCCAGTCCTGCCCTTCTCTCAACCATGTTTCTGTTATGGCTGTAACATCCCAGTCCTCAGAACCAACCTACACTCTGAGTTCGTCCACTTTACCTGTTAAACCTTGTGCATTGAAATAAATGCAGTTTAACTGGGTATTTCTTTCCCTGCCTTTACTGTGCCCCTGGCTATCCTGATTACTAAACTTACTCTCGCTGGCTACTGCTTTATCCCACGACTGCTCCTGCTCAGAGTCCCACCCCTACTACCAATCTAATTTAAACTCTCCTGTGTAGCAATAGCAAATTTCCTCTGAAGGATACGCTCTGGTTCAAGTGCAACCCATCCCTCTTGTAACAGGTCGCCTCTACCCTAGAAGAGAACCCAATGATCCAAGGACCTGAATTCCTGCCCCCTGCACCAGCCACAAATTTATCTGGCCTAACTTTCTATTTCTGACCTCACTAGCATGTGGCACTGGGAGTAATCTGGATATCACTGCCCTCGAGGTCCTGCTAATTAACTTCTTACCTAAATCCCTATACTCATTCTACAGAACCTCTTTCCTTGTTCTACCTATGTCATTTGTACCAACATGTACAACAACTTTTGGCTGTTCACCTGCCCCTTGAGTATTTTCTGCAGCTGCTCAGAGACATCGTTGCCACCCAGGAGGCAACACACCATCCTGTCATCTTCTGCAGCCACAAGATCTCCTGTCCACCCCCTCAGTACTGAGTCTTCTATCACTTTCGCACTGTCTGACTGCACTTCTTCCAGCACTCTTGTAAGAAACTTTCAACAGAAAAACATTCTGACCACGTTAATCAGGCAATAGTCTGCATGGAACGTTCTCCAAGGAAGAAGGAGGTAGTGAATCTTGTAAGATGTTTTCTCAAGCAGAATGTCAAAGTCCTGTGGAAGAATGCCTCATGTCAAAAGCTCTCAAACAAGCATAGGACTTTGATTGACTGGTAATGAGAAGGTTATCAACTCAGTCAAAGATTCACTTTGGTTTGCCCAAAACTTTATAGTCTTCCAGTGTAAGGAGTTGTCCACAATCAAACATACAGGAATCCGTGCTGAAAAGAGCCACTATAAAGTGGGAGGAGATCACAGTCTGGGATCCTCCCACCCGTGGATACTAAGTGGCTTATCTCTCAATCATTTTACTGATGGAATGTTTGGGAATGAAATATTAGTGATATGTTGACATATTGCAAACACAGTAAAGGTAAGGATATGTTTGGTACAGTGAATGAAGATTATGCCATATGCCAATTGTATAAGTATATATTTTTTGAATAGAAAAGAATCTGTCAAAAAAATATTAGTGAGGCCTTGGCTGAAATTTTGAGGTTCTAATAACAATAAAACTGCAGGAATTTCCCATCATCACACCGCAAAGTGACAACATCATTGCGAACTCTGCACAGCATAGTTTACTTCAGAAAACTTGCTGTTGCTTTTGATGATTCCATCTTCCACAAAGACTGCACTGTTTTGCAGCTCTCTCCATTGTTATCAAAGGAAATCAGAGATTCGACAAAAAAACTACAATACTTACAATCAATTCTTGGTATAAAATACTCTGAGAATGTTATAGTTTGTTGCAGGCTGGGTAATGTTTTAATGACATACCAAGGAAGAAGTATTACTTAGCAAACTCTCTTGCCTTATGATAAAGTGAATGTTATGAAAGTGCAACACACAAAAAATGCTGGAGGAGCTCAGCAGGTCAGGCAGCCTCTCTGGAGGGAAATGAACAGTCAATGTTTCAGGCCGAGACCCTTCATCGGGACTGAAAAGAAAGAGGGAAGAGGCTAGAATAAAAGGGCGGGGGTAGGTGGAGGAGCACGAGCTGGCAGGTGATAGGTGAATCCAGGTGAGATGGGGAACGTAGGTAGGTGGGGGAGGGAATGATGTGAGAGACTGGGATGTGATAGGTGGAAGAGACAAAGGGCTGAAGAAGATGGAATCTGATAGGAAATGGACCATGGACCATCAATGGACCATGGAATAAAGGGAGGGAACCAGAGGGAGGAAGGTGTGGTTGATGGGCAGGTTGTGAGGGCAGAGGAGGGGAAAGAGAAGAGGTAATGGATCCCAAGGGATAAGGGAAAACAAGGGGGGGGGTAACAGAAGAGAACAGAGGAGAGCGGTTACTGGAAGTTAGAGAAATCGGTGTTGATGCCAACAAGTTGGAGACTACCAAGATAGAATATGAGGTGTTGTTCCTTTAATCTGCATCTAGCCTCAATTTGGCAGAAGAGGAGTCTGTGGACAGACATTTCAGTGCGGGATTGGGAAGTGGAATTAAAGTGGCTGGCCACTGGGAGATCTCAGCTGTTATGGTGGATGGAGCGAAGGTGCTCGACGAAGCAATCCCCCAATCTGTGTCGGGTATCACTGATGTAGAAGAGCTGCACCGGGAGCACCAGATGCAATAAATGACCCCGATGGATTCACATGTGAAGTGCTGCCTCAGCTGGAAGGACTGTTTAGGGCCCTGTACAGTAGTGAAGGAGGATGTGTCGGGGCAGGTGTAACATTGGGATGGTTGCAGGGCTAAGTGCCTGGAGGGGGATCGGTGGGGAGGATCGAGTGGAAAGGGAGTTGCAGAGAGAGTGATCCCTGTGGAAAGCGGAGACGGGGGAGAGGAGGGGAAGATGTGCCTGGTGGTGGAATCCCGTTGGAGATGGCGAAAGTTACGGAGAATGACGTGTTGGATGCGGAGGTTCATGGGGTGATAGGTGAGGACAAGGGGAACCCTATCCTTGTTATGTCAGGGGGATGGACTAAGGGCAGACGAGTGGGAAATGGAGGAGATGCGGGTGAGGGCAGCATTGATAATGGTGGAAGGGAAACTCCATTTACTGAAAAAGGAGGACATCTTGGATGTCCTGGAGTGGAAAGCCTCATCATGGGAACAGATGCTGTGGAGGCAGAGGAACTGGGAGAGGGGGTGGGAAGCGAATGGGTGGGAAGAAGTGTAGTCAAGGTAACTGTGGGAGTCAGTGGGTTTGTAACTCTGATAATCTGTCTCTGGAGATGTCGGTTATGAAAGTGCATGATGATTCTTTCACATTATTTAAAAACATAATAGATTTTAAAATGAAAATAAATGATCAAATTAGTTCTGATAGTTTTGCTTTATCTTTATCATTGTGTACATTTCGATCTTTACTTCACACTCTAAAAACGTTCAAAACATTAACTAAAAATTCTGCATTTTCTGGTGGTTGTCTGACAGCTCAGCTGTCAGCTGCCAATTTCTTTTGTGATCTCTCACACCAGCTTGCACATCCCTGGCCAACCTCTGGTGAATTTTCACACCAAATCTTGCCAGGCAAACTCGGGGAAATGTGAACAGTAGGCTGAAACTTTCCTTGATCAACCAGCAAAGCAGATCTATTTCAGATGACTCCTTAACTGCAATTGGAAAGATAAAAAATACAGCAAAATAAGTGTAGTTCCATCCAGCTGGGTAACAGCAGAGAAACAGGCACGATGGATGATGTAGTCAATTATGTCAAAATTGAAGTTCGGTTGAGAAGGATACACAGAGAAAGATTACCTTCTTTATTTTGTCTGGTATGGAATTAGCATAACACAAGGAAAGGCTTTCTTTTGCTAAAATGTTGTGGCAAATGGGAGACTAAAGTCTGGATAAACTGGAATTTTGGATGTGAAGATGTGTGCTGAGTAGGACAGAGTTATTTCCACTGAAGGGTCCTGGACCTGAAACATTAACGATTTGTCTTTCCACAGGTGCTGCCTGACCTGCTGAGTGCCTCCGGCATATTCTGTTTTTATTACTGAAGGAAGTTTAAAGGGACAAATGGGTGTAGGTGAAGAGCAATAAAAGGATATGATCAGAAATAGCTCAATTTCATTCTCCATATTATAAGATTTCTTTATTAGTCATATGTACATCGAAACACACAGTGAAATGCATCTTTGCATGGAGTGTTCTGGGGGCAGCCCGCAAGTGTCGTCATGCTTCTGGCGCCAACATAGCATGCCCACAACTTCCTAACCTGTACGTTTTTGGAATATGGGAGGAAACTGGAGCACCTGGAGGAAACCCACGCAGACACGAGGAGAACGTACAAACTCCTTACAGGCAGCGGGTGGAATTGAACCCGGGTCGCTGGCACTGTAATAGCATTATGCTAACCGCTACACTACCGTGCCTGTTAAAAACTACCACTGCAAAATATTTCCAGGCTTCTCCCCAGCAACAATGATTCTGTACAGAAACAGTTGTCTGTTTTTCCATTCCATTTGGTCTTCAACCAATGGGATGAGTTCAGATTAGCTTGTAAACTGAAAAGTAGTAATCTAATCAAATTTTATGCAAAAGTATACATTTACTTGAATATCTGAACAGTCATTGCAAACACATGTTTTCCCTAAAGTCAGATGCTTGTCACTCATCTTCTGTTAGTTTTGAATGACTGATCTGTTGTGTAAAGTTGGTTTCAAGCATCCATTTTACATATTATAACACATCAGAAATCCACTGTAAGACTGAAATTCTTTCCAATTTATTGGAATTGTATTCATATGAATAGGTTTATTCAAATCAAACACCACATCAGTCTTTGATGTTTAATTTATGGCAATGGGAATAAAAAATATTCATAATCTATTTCTATCCAGAATGCAGCTACAGAGATAGTTAGTTATTTTATTCAGTTCTGTATGCTGTCCAGGTTTCTGTACAATTCCAGCTAATTTTTTTTTTCATTTTTGTGATGGTGGTCTTAAAGGCTGCCTTTATTTGTTGCTGTTCTTTATCAATGTTAATGGTCCACTGACATTGAGAAGAAACAGGGAGAGAAATGGAGACTTCAGGATTCATTGTCCTTACATTTTGTAGTCTCCCTGACTGACTTAGAATCCAGTATTTTCAGCACTATGTGTTGTTATAATGTGATCTTTGTTTTTTAGTAGTCTGGGAAGATTGCCAAAAATCATCCACTGATAAATACAATAGCCTCTCCAACAATTGTTTATTGCATATTTTTTTAAAGCTTGTGCAAATTGACAATGTACAGTAGAGTGAATGCATCTATCGTATTGAATATTTAAAGACATGGAAGCACAGTATTCTTGAAAATAATGAATCAGTAATGAATGACCGTTCTGCAAATGAACAGATTTAAAAATTTTACTTCTTCAATAATCTTTGATCTGAAACTGTTCTGACTTCTTTGAAATCCTAATATTAATATATTTAAATCTGTTCTTTATTAGAAACAATATAACATGAAGAAATTACAAAGTAATGCTTTATTTTGAGAATATATTCAGTAAAACAGCTTTTTTGTGCTTTTTTTTGTTCAAGGTAATTTTAATAAAAGCCTACTCCATGCTATTGTGATGTCACTGCAGTTTAAATCCTCCCGGCACAGCAGCAATAATTATGCCATCTGGTGTCTTCTCAGGACCTGGAATGACAGTTGAAACGGTGCCAAATAGCAGTGTTAGTAGTCAATGAGTTTAGAAATAAAGTGGTTTACCTTTGTAAAGCTTCTTGGTTCAAAGCTTCATAAATGCACAATTAAACAACAGATCTGCCAGTTGTTTAGCTCACATAAATGTCACAGATTAGAATTCTCAGTACATTCTTAACCACCCTCTTATGTAGTGTGCTTATATAGTGAGTGAGTTTCATCAAGTATTTACTGAAGCCCTGCTGGAACTCACCTGCTCTGGGAATAAGTAATGCTACTTTTAACTCCTTTCTACCTGAGTGTGTGAATATAATGCTTTCTGTCATTCTGCTGAGGAGCACAGTTCTAAATATGCTTATAAATACACCCCAGTTCTTGCTTTCTATATCGGACCTATTGGAAAAGAGATAATGCAAGAAAGATTATTAAAAAATGCCATTTTAAAAGGAATGCTTTGAGGACACAATTGTTAGTTTAAATCTTAGATATGACTTGCCTATATGCTTATTTTAATCTCTGGTTCCAGGTCCCTTCCGCATAGCCATCATTATTATTCATTTCTTCAAAGAACTACCATATTCCCAGTTAAAACTATTATCAGTTTGACTTTAATTACAGTACGAGGCAGAGAATTACTATTCTTTTAACCTCTTTAATTTTTTTAATATTCTGAAAATTGAACGATAATATTTCCATCTTTCTGATCAATGAAATGATCTATCACTCTTGGGTCATCCCTGCAGTTCCAGTAAAACAAACCCAAACCTCAATTTTCTTTTGCAACTCCTCATCCCAAGTAATATCCTAGTGAATCTTTCCACTCCCTTTATATCCTTCCTATAAAGGAATCATTACTTTACTGCCTGAATGAAAGTTGCTCTTTATTTTTCATGTCCTGTGCCTCCATTTTACAAACCCAAGGATTCAGCCTAGTTTTTGCTAATTGTTATTCCTACATGTACTGTCACCATCTATTGATTTGCGTATTTTCATACTCATTCCCCCATTTCCATTATCCATTCAAAATTCATCTTTTCACATGGCCTTCTTCTATTTTAAAAAATGCTTATCATGACATCTATAGATCCTGTTTTCTGCTTAGTTAGCTTCTTGGGCAATCTTTGTTACTCCAGAGAAATGTTTTCTGCAAATTTTGATACTGTTCTCTTAATTTCTAAAACCACATCATATAAACTGCACCATTAAATAATGGGAACATTACTCATTATATCTCACAAGTTCAATTGCACTATATTTGTTCTCTGACATCCACTCATCCCTCTATCCGTATAGTCATATTCTTCTTAAGTTTGTAATATCTATTAGCAAATATTATAAAACACATTTTCACAGGTAATCTATAAAGTTGGCCAAATACAAAAAGTGTTTTAGGTATCTGATTTAAGTGGCCTTGGTTAGTTTGTACACAATAATTTCATCCCTCAAGCTCCAGACTATTAAGCTTCCTGTATCATCTCATTGACACTTTTTTGGTAAATCTGAAATGGACAGATTTTTTTTGAGCTAAAAGGAAGCATTGCCCGTTATGCATCACATTCTAAAAGGTCACCTCTTTGGTATTTCTTCCCATTTGTACTCATTCAATGTCAGATGAATGGACCTTAGCTTCAGAATTCAGAAGTCATAGATGGTCAGAATGTAGATATAAAGTGATGTTTCTTTCACAAGACCTGCAGAAAGAATGGATTACTGTACCTACAGTAATGTGGTTGGGTGACTGTATGGAAGGCTGTTCAGACAGTTGTATAGCAGGGGACAGTTCTGTGTTCCATAATTCCAGAAATTGACTAAAAGTGTAGTTTCCCAAGGTGCCATGAGGGAACCAATGCACTCTGAATGCATAGGCAGTGAAGTTGTGTGATAGCTGCAGAGAGAGAGGGGGAGAGATATTTCTGATCTCCTGTGATCCACAAAATTATAGTATTCGCAATACTGTTGTAAAACAGGCTCCTTATATCCTGAGAAGCTTTTAGAAATACTACTATGACAGAGTTGTCTGCGTACATGTGGCATTTCATGTCAATGTGAGGTTTTCTATCTTCAGCAACAGAAGGTCATGTGCTGGAAAGATTTTTAAGTTTCTATTTTCCCATCTGGAATGTGCAAATTATGAATTATTCTTCTAATTCATGTAAATTGTTGACCAACAATTCCTTGGAATTAAATTAAAGGATTATTTTTCATAAATATGTTTATAATTCCTGCCAGGTTATACATATATTGATCTAGGAACCAGTTCTAAGTATTTCCTAAAGCAATCCCTGTTTAAACTACATGCAGTTTCTTTACATTAAGATATTTAAAATCACCCAGTGTTCTTGCATATCGCTGAAGTGCCTTAAAAATTCAGATGAAGTCAGTTCAAATGAAGGGTCTCTACCCAAAATGGCCACTGTCCATTTCCCTCCACAGATGCTGCCTGACCCGTTGAGTTCATCCGGCAGTTTGTCTTTTTGCTCCAGATTCCAGCATTTGCAGTCTCTTGTGTCTCTGTCTTAGAAATTTCCTTTTCTATTTCATTTCCATTAGATGACTTGCAATAAATACTAAAAATGGTACTATTCCCTTCCTTATTGTCTGTGATTCCCTGTAATACCTTTATTTTCTAACTTTGTGATAATGATTTGGCATCATTGCCAATGAGAACACCAGATAATTCAACCCTAAGTATTAGTAAATGCGGGTTGTCTGTTGACAGCGAAATCAAATTTTTGTGAGGACTTTTTTCTGCAGACCCAGCACCGATCTTTATGATTCTTTCAGATCTCTGGCTTTGCTAGATACAATTTGCTTTAAGCTTTGTCATTCGTTATGAAAATATCTTTTACCACTTTTAACATATCACATTCATCCTGCTTCTATATGCCAATTTTGTAGATCTAGACCATTCTCAAGTTTTTTGAAATGTTTATTTTGAAAACATTTATAAAACTTTGGCTCACTGTAGAATACCTTGCTGAGTCGCCTAGTGGCAGTACTGAACGGTGCCTTTACTTTCATTGCATGTATGTCTGGCTTACTTGTTCTCCAGAAATTGACTAAAAATGTAGTTTCCCAAGGTGCCATGAGGGAATCAATGCACTCTGAATGCATAGGCAGTGAAGTTGTGTGATAATTGCAGAGAGACAGGCTCTCCAGAATCTTGATCCAGTATTAGATTTCATGATCTTTCTGAGGCAACATGCATGGAAATGAATGAGCTTTATAACATGATGATAACAAGTGGCCCAACAATCATGCATCTAGTGTAAACATTTTATGACTAGTTCCTGTAGACATACAGACGTTAGCATTTTTGTACGTTTAGAGTTCCTTCTGTCCTAGCAACTTTACATGGGGCTTCCTAAGGCACTACAGGCTTTAGCAACTTGAATTTCACTTCATCATCTGAGAACACATCACATCAGAGATACAGTAGTGTGGTGATTGTGCAAATAAAGTAGCAACTCGAGTTTTGGTCTCTTGATTGAGCAACATAAGTTTGAATCTCACCAGGCACCTGAGGAGTTTAAATTCAAATAGTTAAATAAAACAAGAATTTTAAAAAAGCTTGCCTTGGTATGGTAACCATGGAACTGCCAATTTGCCAAAATACACATCCGGATTACTGATGTCCTTCAGGGAAGGAAATATACCATCCCTGGCCAATCTGGTCCATTTGTGACTCCAGGCCACCAATGCACTTGACTCTTAATTGCCACCTTAGTTGGGGGTAATTAAGAATGTACAATAAAGGCTGGCATTACCCCCGATGTCCACATCCTGTGATGAATAAAATAAAAAGTACAAGGGATGATGCTTTCTATGCAATACAAATTGTATATCATTAGTGGTGGTATTGCACGATCAAAGTACTATGATAGAGTTCTTTACTAATGCTGTCATACTCAAGTTTATTCAACTTTAAATGAAAAAGTTATTACCAGCAATATTGCTCTCAGAAATGTCCAGAACAGAATTATCGTATCATCTGCTAGATCTAATTATAAGTTAAAAAACCTTACTGTAATTAAGATTAAGAGGAGATGTCAGGGGTACGTTTTTTACTCAAAGAGTGGTGAGTGTGTGGAATGGGCTGCCGGCAACAGTGGTGGAGGCAGATACGATAGGGTCCTTTAAGAGACTGTTGGATAGGTACATGGAACTGAGAAAAATAGAGGGCTATGGGTAAGCCTAGTAATTTCTAGGGTAGGGACATGTTCGGCACAGCTTTGTGGGCCGAAGGGCCTGAATTGTGCTGTAGTTTTTCTATGTTTCTATGTTTCTAATGCTCGATTAGTGTAAATGGATGGGCGATGGAGTTGGTGGGCTGAAGGGCATGTCTCTGTGCTATATCTCCCCATGAATCTATGACTCTACTATTTCACTATTTGCTGAGTGCGTGGTATTTATTTTACTGATTTATTTATCCCAATTAAATTTCAACAAGTATTAAAATCCTATGTGATGTTATTTGAAATCAAATAAAAAAAAGCTTCGATCTGATGCTAAGGATATTCCATACAGTTATTAATTCTAAGATTAAATGACAAATAACTAGTGACTTACAAGGAGCAGAACAACACATTGTACTCTAGCTCTTGCCTTACTTGTGTTTTGTATAGTTCTAGCATGATCTCCTTGCTTTTACATTCTGTACCTTGGCCAATAAAAACAAGAATCACATTTGTCTTCTTAACCACATGATTCATCTGTTCTGCTAATTTATAACAAATCTTAATTGACTTTTACATGCCAGCAGTTCTTCATGTGCATTATTTTGCTTTCTGAATTTCCCTTTTCAATTTCTTTTGGCATCTATATTCCTCTGGAATCTGGTGTTTTGGCCTCTTAGTATTTATCATCAGCTTCCCTTGTTTGCCTTAGTTTAGTCTGTATGTTCATCAACATCCACGAAGGTACACTTTTGGGAATTCTTTTTTAATTGGGAAATTATTTTGGACAATCACTGCAAGACCTGTCTTCATTGTTCATCTCCACTTCTTAGTATCCTATCCATTATTTTGTTTCTCTTGCTTTGTTTGCCTTTTTCCCAAATGATTATCTCATTTTTCTTCAGATTGAATAACATTTGCCACTTTTGTGCCCACTTAAGCAGTCCATTGAAATCTTCCTGCTGCTTAAAATCCTCTAGCTTACTATCAAACACAGTCAATTTTGCCATCATTACTTACACATTTAAGTTCAAGACTTTAATACCTGTCACAAGTAAGGGAAACTATTGCATTCAGCCCTCCAGGCATGTAATTCCTGTTGACTATTGTCCTTTGCTTTACTTCTACTGTGCAAATTTTAATGCAACCTTCTGCTTTCTACTCAATCCAATGGGCTTTTGATTTCCCAATCAATCTGCCAAGCAGAATGTTATCAAATGCCTTAAAAGAATCTATGCACTACCCTCATTGATACTCCTTGTTACATCTTCAAAAAATATAATCAAGATAGTCAGACTTTTCTTTCCCTGTAATAAAGTCACGCTGACTGTTCTTGATTAAATTGTGTATCTCTCTAAATACTGCTTCATACTTCCCTCAGAACTATTACCAATAATTTGTCTACAACAAGTGTTAGGTAAACTGCCATCTAGCTAGCTTGTCTATTTCTCCTTTTTAAAAGAATGGCATTACATTAGCTAACTTCCAATCCTTTGCCACCATATCTGTGGTCAAATATAGAGCCTGTGCTGCTTCCTCATTTGATTCCTTTAAGAAACTGGGATCTATTTTACCTGGACCTGGTGATCTACCCACTTTTAAAGATGCTAGTTTTTACTTTCTTTGCTATTTCCAATGTTTCACACTCTTCCCCTTAATCTCAAAGTCTCTATCATTCCATTTCTTCAATCGCAACTGATTCATGATAGTAATTTAGAATCTATATTCCTCTGGAGTCTGGAGCATTGGACTCTTGGTATTTATCATCAGCTCCCCTTGTTTTCCTTAGTTTAGCCTGTCTGTTCTTCACATTTGGGAATTCCATTTTAATTGGGAAATTATTTTGGATCCAACAAGTTAAAAGTTTCTTATGTTAAGGTGAACTATAATGCAGCTTAAACAAAGTTGTTTGATGTAAACAACAAGTAAATAATTTTGAGAACGATTTAGTCATGCACCTCGTCCTGCAGTTTTGCAAGACTTGTCTGTAATCCAAATTATGGTCATGTGTGATTTTTTTTTGTACCTACAACAAAGGAAAAAAAAATCCTTTCATTTTTTAAATTGTTTTGTTCATTGTTATACATGCTCTATTATCTTCATCCAATCAAGAATGTAAGCAAGTGAACATGGCCTTCATCTGTGCTGTTTTGTACATTAGCTTACACGAGGTGTGCTTCAACAGAGCAAGACAGGTGAAGTGTTCCCTAGTGAGGGTACCAGATGTAGTCATAGCTCAGAACTGATTAAGTTCATTACATGTACCAGTGGACAGACTTGAGTACTTTAGTCCATTGGGAAGTGAACAGTCAGCCACAGAGTTGAACAATGATTTGTTTTCATAGACATAATTTTGAATTTTAATACATTACAGCATGTAACACTGATAAGTGAGCCTGGAAATTTTTAATTTTATAACTTGCATGGGGCACGATTCCTTGCACCTTTGGCAAGCAAGCAACATCCCACAAATCCATTTGCCATTTTGTAATAATATCAGTGTTCAAAGCACCAGTTTAATTAATTCTTCTTATTTTCTTGCTGTAAATGATTCTCTGTGACTTGTTGCAGTTTTTTTAAAATCTTTGTTGACCAGCTTCCTTACGTAGAAGCTAACAAATGCATTTCCTCCATTTTCTAGGATGGCCACGGTCACTTCAGCTAAAGCTAACTAGAATTACTGATAAAAGAGCACAAATGATGTATCTCTATTTTTCCATGAATCTTTCCCCAACTTTATAATAGATCATGAGGACCCTTGTGGAAATTCGCCCCTTTATTCATTCTGGCTAAAGTTCAAATACTAGATACTGCAGTGAATAAAACCCATGATAATATTCCCATCTGTTTTTCTCTTGTTGTGATGGTTGTAAAGGATGATGGCTTTGATTATAGTGATAGATTGCAGAAATGGATTAAATTAATGAAGCTGCTATCAGAAGAAATAAAACAGAATAGTAACAATATAACCACTAACCTAATCATGAAATTTGAAATTATTCTATCACTGAGAAATTACGTTGTAATATAGGTAAACATAGTCACAGCACCCTATATAGTCTCTTCTTAACAGGCTTTCTTTGTGAAGTGCTATGGAATTTTATGTGCACATTATGCATTTTGAGGTGTACTGACCAGAAAATGTTGCTGCATTTATTGACTAGAGAAAGATATTGCATGAATGATTGGTTAACCAAATAACATACAATAATGTTTGAAATCCTTGAATTATTAACAGAAAGGTTTGAGGTCATGCACTTCCAAAAGATACAAAATTGAAGGTTTAAAATAAATGCATGAAACTACATAAACTGTTCCAACTCTTTTACAATACTGCAAATTATCTTAGGATAAGGTGCAGGGAAATCCTGAAACCAGGTATGAAATTGTGAACTTCTCATTGAGAGCATAACTGTGCTGGAGAAAGATGTTATTTTTGTTTAAAAAGGTGAAGCTATTTGGGCTCAGGTGGGTCAAGTTAATTGGCCCAAATCAATATCTGGCACCTGTGTTGTCTTCCAGCTCAAAGCTATATGAAGATTAGATACTGGTTGTGAATTACAAGGTCAAATGAATGAACACTGAATTGAACAAGACCAGGTTTTACTGAAGAAAATGTACATTATAAGGGCCTTTCCCAAGTGTGCCAACAGACACTGAAAATTCTCTTTTATTGTTCACCTGTGTGCACCTTGTTTTGACAATCAGCAGGAAGAGAAAGATACAACATGGAAAATGGCCTTTGGCTCACTGAGTCTCCACCAACCATCAACCACCATTCTTACACAAATTCTACACTAACCTATGTTATCCCCACATTCCCATCAACTCCTTCCCAGATTCTATGCTCACCTACACCTCAGGGGCAAGTTATATTAACCTATCAACCCATACATTTTTGGGATAAGGGAGGAAACTGGTGTATCCAGAGGAAACCCACATGGTGATGCGGAGAACCTGCAAACTCCAAAGCACCGCAGGTCAGGATCTAACCCGGGTCACTGGAACTGTGAGGCAGCAGTTCTACCAGCTGTGCTACTATGCCACCCGAGCTTTTATCACTACACAATTGAGTTGTGACACATAGGCTACCCTTGATTATGAAAATAAAAAAACTGCAGATGGTGGAAATCTAAAGTAAAAACAGAGAATGCTGGAAATACTCAGCAGGTCAGGCTACATCTGTGGGAAAAGAAGCAGAGCTAACAATTCAGGTTGGAGACCATCAGGACTGAGTTCTGATGAAGAACCTTCAAGCTGAAATATTTTTTCAACCTGAAGCATTTTCTGTTTACCCTTGATTATGATGTGGTGATCAATCACATCACTAGATCTGTACTTGTGTTCCGTTTAATTACTGGCAGTTGCTCCATTTGCTTGATATTCTTAGCCAACAAAATTCTGAATCTTGAAACCACAGCTGAGCAAGCAGACCCCATCCTGGGGACAGTCAGTTCTAGTACTCACTGACCTCACGCCAGTCAGTCTAACTTAATTTTTGGACTATGACACCTTGTTCTGGATTTTCCCACCAAAGTATCTTTTCAAATTCCTGTTTTAAAATCTTGATTAAATAAGCCCCCCTTCTTCCATATTCAAGAAAGTAAAAACCAATGTTGCAGAACCAGTTCGCAAGACCAGTTAGGTGACATTGAGATTATCCCACTACTTCTGGCAGAACACCCTTCTATCTTTCAAAGGTAAGGCAACACTTCAACAAACTAATATGATACAGCAATGTTAAATTAGAATTTGGTTCCATCCACCTATATCTAGATTGCTCAGCTGCTGAGAAAGGCTTCAAGCATAACATTAATTCTGGGCTCTTGATTATCCTTGTATTTAATCACTCCACTACTGGTGTCTGTGCCTTCAGCTGCTAAGCCATTAAGCTCTGAAAGTTCCTTCTTAAACCCTTCTGCCTCTTTATTTCTCTTCCGACCTTTAAGATTTTTCATAAATCTGGCTCTTTAACTAATCCAATCAATATTATCTCTTTTTCTCTCTTCACAAATATATGGCGTGTTGAATATTCACAGCATTTTCTGGTTTTATTCTTAGACCTGACTTTTGGTCATGTGCTCTAATTTCACTTTATGTGGCTTGATGTCAAATTTTATTTGATAACATTCCTGTGAAGCTTTTCGAGAAACTTACTACATTGGAGGCACCAAAAGCTGCTGCTGTTTTCCCAATAGTAATGCATTATCTTTATCCAGGTTTACCTGTTCATGATAAGAACTTAAAATTGCAACAAATAGTCACTGTGCCTCCACTAGCACAATTAAATTTGGACCCTAGAAGATAAGGTCAGCACTGGTGTTTACTCGGTGCCTCTAACATTACCTCCAATTTATCCTGAATACTTGTTTGCAACACCAAAGGAGATTTACTGGTGATTTTACAAGTTTCCCACATGACGTATTATAAAACACATTTGATATAGACTTTCACAACTTCATCAATGGGTTTACCAAGGATGATAGGTATATTTTTTTTCAAAAAACTTTCACCATGTTTGTCCTCTGGTATTCAGTGGATTGCAAAATGGAAATTTACAAATTAATCATAATCGTTAATAGATGTATGATCATAATTGTGAAATAATTATATTTTTCTCTGGAATTTCTTTTGGTTTGCTTTTTAAATTTGAATATTCTCTGAAACTGGAGTCAAGTTGTGTGGGTGGTGCATTTACAAACTCACCCAATGTAATAGATATTATTTTGTTGCAGTTTTACGTATTAAATGACAATTTTTAAAGTATGGCTTTTACAGAAGTCCAATCAATACATCATAGTCCCAGTTCTGTGATCTCAATAAAAATGAAAAGGTGCTGGAGCAATCAGGCATGCGCATGCATCATGTGTGAAAGACATTTTGCCCTAATGGTGGTCACGTCAAACTACAGACAAAGGAAACAGGGAGCTTGATTTGCAGCACACTTAGCTGGTAATTGTAAGGGAGCAGCACTAAAGAAGCACATGAAAAAAGGGTGACATTCTGAGGTTGTTAGTTGTTCTCCAGCAAAGGGACCAGCCCCAGAGTCATGCAGGAAGATTCATTATGAGTCAATGCCACCACCAGATGTGTCAACCTATCTGCAAACATTGAAGACAGACATAATCCCTTCAAATCACAAGAACACGAGATAACAAAGGATGATAAAGGCAATTTGCAATATTTTAGTTCATCTGGCTGGAAAAATCCTGAAGCCTGCACAATTCATCAATTGGTTTTATGATTATTCTAGATTCCTCCACAACTCCCTTTTCTGGGAATCCATTCCATGTATTGATCATTCCTTGAAAGAGGAAGTATTTTCTGACTTCAATTCCAAATGTGGACCTTATTAAAACAATAGTCACTTTGCCCACTATCCAGCTTTTAAATATTGTAAAATCATAGATACTTCACTGCAAAGTTATGAAGTCACAAGATAAATTTGATTGCTCTTGAAAACATGTATAAGATCACAATAAACAATTGATTCATGCTTATTAATTACAATGCAGGCATCATGCTGTTGCATGCTGCTCATTAGAATGATTTCAGCATCCTGATAATGATAACACGCTCTTCTTTGACTAACTGGTAAGCAGAATATCATATCATGATGGGCTAGTTCTGGTTAGTTCTTGCTCAAAGCTGATGTCTTAAAAGCCAGCTGTATAGTGGCAATTAGTGGCAATTAGCCTACAAGTGAATTTTAGTTGGGAAACAGTGAAGAATGACAAAACATGGGTCTTTGATGTTCAGCATAGACATAGTGGGCCAAAGCACCCTGTTTCTGCAATGTATGACACTATAATCCTATGACTCTATAACATGGGAAAAAAATCAGCTCAATAGTTTTTGGAAAATGTATTAAAGGACTGTGGGAGAGATCAATGCATGTACATTAAAAGCCATTTCATTCCAACTGCTGGTATATCTTTAGATATTGCCCAATTCACCACATCACATCCTAGCTTACTTACCAACAATCACTTTCATTCCAGCTCCAACCTTGGCCCCGGCCACCTCCAGGCCGAGACCTCTCCTACTGCTGCTGGGTCCTACTGCTCCTCTGCTTCCACCATTACTCCACACCCACCCCTGATCTCTCAAGCCTCCCCCTACCTCTTGTCCCCCTTTCACTCCTCTGAGGCCTGATCATCCTCCCACCTCACCTTCCCTGACCCCTCCAACTCTCCTCCCTCCCCTGACACCAGCTCCAACCCTCTACCCTCCTCTGACCCTAGCTCCAACACTCTACCCTCCCCTGACCCCAGCTCCAACCCTTGCTGTGTCTTCACTATCCCCTCCGACCTTCCCCTCTCTGAGGTGGAAAGTTCTGTCCTTAGCAGGGGCCTTACCTTTGTCCCCATATGCCTGCACTTCTATGAGTTCCACATCTGCCATGGCGCTGAGCTCTTCTTCTGTCCCCTCCGTCTCTGGGACCACTTATTGGCAAGGATTCCCCACCCCCTATTGATGACCCCCTTCTCCTGTCTTTCCTCCTCTTGGACACCTCATCCTGGCCTTCTGCCTACTCTGGATCTCTTCATCTCTGACTGCTGATGGGACATTAACCATCCCAATTTCATCACTCCCCTCACCTATTCCAACCTCACCCCCTCTGAACACACTGCCCTTCATTCTCTCCATACCAATCCTAATCTTACTATCAAACCCACAGACAAGGGTGGTGCTGTTGTAGTCTCGTGGACTGACCTTTACCTTACCTCCCTGGCCCTGACTGTCTCATTTTTACTATGGACTTTGAGTCCCTGTACACTTCCATACCCCGTCAGGAAGGCATTAAGATTCTCCGCTTCTTTCTTGACAACAGACCCAACCCGCCCCCTCCACCACCACCCTCCTCCGTCTGGCAGAACTAGTACTCACCCTCAACATCTTCTCTTTTGGCTCCTCCCACTTTCTCCAAAACAAAGGTTTGGGCACTCGCATGGGCCCCAGCTAGGCCTGCCTTTTCGCCAGCTACGTGGAACAATCCATGTTCCAAGCCTACACTGGTAACGCCCCCCAAATCTTTCTCCAATACATTGATGACTGCATTGGGGCTGTTTCCTGCAGCCACGCTGAGCTCGTCAAGTTCATCAACTTTGCCTCCAACTTCCACCCTGACCTCAAATTTACTTGGTCTATCTCCGACACCTCTCTCCCCTTTCTGGATCTCTCTGTCTCCATCTCCCGAGACAGATTAACCACAGACATACTTTACAAACCCACTGACTCCCACAGTTACCTTGACTACACCTCTTCCCACCCAGTCACTTCCCACCCCCTCTCCCAGTTCCCCTGCCTCCAGAGCATCTGTTCTCATGATGAGGCTTTCCACTCCAGGATATCCGAGGTGTCCTCCTTTTTCAGTAAACGGGGTTTCCCTTCCATCACCATCAATGTAGCCCTCACCTGCATCTCCTCCATTTCCCGTGTGTCTGCCCTCACGTCATCACCCCCAACCCCCCCCCCCCCCCCCCGACATAATAGGGACAGGGTTCCCCTTGTTCTCACCTATCACCCCATGAGCCTCCCCATCCAACACATCATTCTTCACAACTTCTGCACCTCCAACACCACCAGGCACATCTTCCCCTCCCCCCTCCACTTTCTGCAGGATCGCTCTCTCCGTGACTCCCTTGTCCACTTGTCCCTCCCCACTGATGATCCTCCCGGCACTTATCCTTGCAACCGCACTAAGTGCTACACCTGCCCCTACACCTTCTCTTTCCCCTCCTCACCCTCATGACCTGCCCATCCCCCACCTCCTTATGTTTATTCCATGGTCCACTGCCCTCTCCTGCCAGATTCCTTCTTCTTCAGCCCTTTGCCTCTTCTACCATCACCTCCAGCTTCTTACATCATTACCTTTCATCCCCCCTCCCCCACCCACCTGCCTTCCCCCCTCACCTGGACTCACCTATCACCTGCCGGCTTGTGCTCCTCCCCCTCCCCCGATCTTCTTATTCTGGCTTCCGCCCTCTTCCTTTCCAGTCCTGATGAAGGGTCTCGACCTGAAACGTCGACTGTATATTTCCCTCCATAGATGCTGCCTGACCTGCTGAGTTCCTCCAGCACCTTGTGTGATGCTCCAGATTCCAGCATCTGCAGAATCTCTTGTGCCTCACTTTCACTCAGGACTCATAGCTATCAGTCATGTGCTCCGCCATACGTTCACATCTTTCATCACAGCTTCAAGATTCACAGCTACATCTCATAGTTTGCAAACATTCACAGCCATGCCCTCAAGGATGTCACAAGGATTGCATATTATTCAAAGAACATAGCAGAGGAACAGGCCCTTTGGCCCACAACGTCTGTGCGAAACACAATACCAGATTAAATTAAATCTCTTCTGTCTGCAGATGATCCATATCCTTTCATACCCTGCATATTCATGTATCTATCTAAAAACCTCTCAAATGTCACTATCGTATCTGCTTCCAGAACAACTCCTGGCAGCCCATTCCAGGCACCCACTATTCCCTGTGTAAAAACTTGCCCTGCACATCTCCCTTAAACTTTCCCCCTCTTCACTTTAAATGCATGTCCTCTAGTATTAGAGATTTCTACCCTGGGAAAAATATTCTGACTGTCTACCCTGTCTTATGTCTCTCATAATTTTATAAACTTCTTTCAGGTCTCCCCTCAGCCTCCGGTGCTTCAGAGAAAACAACTCAAGTTTATCCAACCTCTCCTGATAGCTCATACCCACTAATCCAGGCAACATCCTGGTAAACCTCTTCTACACCCTTTCCAAAGCTTCCACATCCTTCCTGTCATGGGGCAACCAGAACTGCACACAACACTCCAAGTGTGGCCTAACCAAAGTTTTATATAGCTGCAAGTTTTGTATGCACTAATACTCTTGCAGTTTTCAAGACAAGGTAATACAAAACTGAATTCAGGAGGAATTAACTAGAAGAGGATAGGCACACCTCATGTATCAGCTTCATTACTGAGATAGTATTGCTGAGGGCATGACCAATGGCAAGGCTAAAACCATTGAAGATCATGATATCCTCATGTCTCACCCTTTTCTCACATCCTACTTCAAACACAAACCACAGTCTCTACTGCATTATAATCTGCATATAGTCCCAGTACGCTCCTCCAACCTACTCCCACGCCTGCTTCACAAACTTACTCTTGTGCCTTTGTCCTTTCAGGTAGCCATTAACTGGAATCTGTTAGGCAGTGGAATAATAGGAAGATCATATTAATGATGAACATACATGATTACTGGATTTTGCCCTCACAGCCATCAGCTCAAATATTGAAACTGTTTGTAACTTCGATGTCGGAACATAGGCAGGAGTTACGTGTGCTGTGAAACCAGGCATTAATGGTTGACAGCTGAAGCTTGGAGCAAGGAAAGTGAAGAGTATAGCCCAACACATGTATGTTGCAGGGTCCCAAATGAGGATGTTTAGAGCAGATTACTGAAGAAGACTGTAACTTTTTTTTCTTATACAGTTGATATGGGTGTACTAGTAAGGTCAAGGTTTATTATCCCTGATGGCCTTTAAGAAATTTGTGGAAAATAAGGAAGTCATATGAATATCATTCCAGTAAATCCAAACCAACTTTACATTCTTCAATAATCCTGAGTCTTACCTTCCAATGACCATTCCATTTCAGAGCTCTCAGTATAAAACATATTGGCCACAAAGTAGATATTCCAAATCAAACGTACAAAAGAAATCATGAAATTTTGAATATGAAATCAACCAGTTATCCAGGTCATCTCCTTGTGGGCTTGCCTTGAATGTGCCTTTGTTCTGCTTGTGCTCTTCATGGCTTTCTTAAAGTATGTCACCTAGAAATCAGTATTTCAGTTGTGGCCAACTTGTGTATTATAAGGGTTCATCTCAATTTCTTTGCTCTTGTACTCTATGCTTCAATTTATAAAGCTCAGGGATTTTTTTCTGTATTTTTTTAACAGCTTCCTCAACCCCATGTACTGTCTTTTGTCAGATTCAGAGAGATGAATTGCTACCTGAACATTTTGGTCGGAGATGAGTGATGTCCTCCCTCTCCTCCTTCTCTCTCTTCCAATAGGTAACCCTACATTGTGTGGCATAAATTCATTCTCTCTACAATAAAATATTCCAAAGGGAATGCTTACTAATGCATCCATATCTGGGGGCAACTTGTTTGTGCAGAGTATCAAAGTCACAAAATGTCATTCATCACCTGTCATATCACTCCCTGCAGCCTTTTACAAAGAGAAACAATGAGAGAGAGTATTGACCCCTGCATGACGATAACAACAGCCAGAAGAAATCAACCAGCAAATGACCCATAAGCAGTTGTTGGTTCCTTTAGAAAACACTGGGCAGGAGAGTGGGGATCTTCCTGCTGCCGATGCATGTTCAGCCATGTGAAGTTAAGAAAGAACAATAGCTTGAGCTTTGAAACTCCAAAATGGAAGTGCTGGAATCATATCAACATTGAATCTGACTGGCATTGTGGATACTGAGGGAAATAGAGTTAGTACCGGAAAGTGGTGTTATGTTAAAAGATCAGCCATGGGTTTATTGAATGGCAGAGCAGGCATGGGGGAAAGCATGGCTATTTCCAGCTTCTATTTCTTATGTTCTCTACATGTTTCCTGTGGATGTTAATTGTGCATGTACATTGGTCCTCACCTGTATAGTGCCTTGCATGTATGAACATGGAGTCTAGGTAGGTGAATAATTCAACTTAACCATGTAAATTTGTTCAAAGCACATTTGTTTATGCACTGCCAACATGGGTGCACAAATAACATGGGTATCTGCAGCCACAAATTGTTATTACCATGATATCAAAGATAATCTCTTAATCAGTTTACTCTGCACACATGATTATAGGCAAATCTTTATATATCTAAAGTTTACTCATAATTAAAAAGGTAAAACTCGATCCTTTGTTGCCAGAGGAGGTAGTAAAGGCAGATACAATGACAACTTTTAAAAAGCATTTGAACAGATAATTAGATAGGAACGTCAAGCAGGGCTATGGGCCTAATGCAGGCAAATGGCATTAGTGTAGATAGACATCACAATTGGCATGGATGAGATCAGCTGAAAGGGCCCGACTCTTTGCTTCACATTCCTATGGTTCAATGATTTTCTATGATAACAGGACATGGCTTTTACAATAATTATGGACAAAATTTAATGAGGCTTCCCGCCAATGATGGAGCTTGGATTCTGAAAATGATTTCTCGCAAAAATGTAAGTTTGCAGTCTTTGATTGAACACATTAAATCACGAGCAGTACATTTCTGATTCTCCAAATAAGCTGCCCACCTCATCCAGTCACTGATGTCGGATGTCAGAATTTTTCTTCTAATTATTTGTCAATTATAAAGAAACATTTGTGGCACTTTCAGTGAGTGCAGAGATTTGCAAGTATATGCTATTCTGTTAGGTAATTTGCATAATTTATTTCAGCTGCGGAGACCGACTAATTTCCTCTTCCACTCAGAACTGCTACAGTTTGTGCTTTGAAAATAAGGTGGTTTATTCATTTTTCAGCATTAGTAACTTCCATTCTCCAAGATCATTGACACCACAGCCTAAAGTATATTTTGAAATTAGCAGTTCAGGAGGAAAGTTAAAGGAGTGGGGTGATCAGACTTAAAGGTAAATCCACATGAGGCAATAAACATTTATCTCGTAATATTCAGAATGCCAAGATGTGAAGAACCTAGAAGTATAAACTACTGTGAAAAATTATTTTCATGTTGAAAGTTGGAAAACAGCTGCTTATAGATGTTCACATCAATTGTGTGCTTTTTGCTGCTAAAACCTTCTGGAGAAATGTGGAGGTTGCTTTACATTAAGAGATAGGAAATCCTAGACTATTCTTTTCATTCTGAATTAGTCCTCTTTCAATCATTTCACAGCTTGGGATTGAATACCCTGTCTAATTGCAGCTCCTGATGCAATGGTTGTTAACCAGTTCCACTTCTTCAGTGCATCTGCATTCCATCCTTCCTGACGAAACCCCTATGCCGGGAACTGTCCCTCCAACTTCCACACCTGCACCCATTAACCTCTTAACTCTTTCTTAGGTCTGTCACATAATATAATATTAGCAATTTAATTGACTTCAAAAATTACTGCCTCCATTGCCCTTAATTGCTCCTTTCTCACTGAGCTACAACAACCGTCATCATGACCTCTCAATCTAATCCTACTGATGCTGTCAGTCTTTATTTCTTGGATTATCACATTACCCACAGGTATCATTACCTCTTTTCTTAAAATGCCTATTTTTAACTGTGTTCTTTTTGTGGGCTTCAACGATATTTTCAATTTCACTTTCCTTTATATGATCCTTGAACATAACATCACCATCAAGCTTGAATAGTGACACATATTTACAAGCATATAACACCTCTTACATAATGAAATATGCCAAGTGATTTAACAGGAAAATTCTCAAACAAAAATTTGGCACTTGTGTTTAATAATAGACAAGAAAACAGATAAAGAAAGACATAATTAGATGTAAGTTCTAAGATGATCTTAAAGGAGGAAGTAGAAATAAAGAGACAGCAAGTTTCAGAGAGGGAATTCCAGCATTTATGGTGAAAGTAAACTTGAGGCATAGCCATGAATTGTGGAGGAGTTCAAATCAGCAAAGTACAAGAAGCCAGAAATGAAGGACTACAGAAATCTAAAAGACTTGTACATTTGGAAGAGGACACAGAAATTGGGGTGCTATTATAACTGAGGCATTGTCAGAGCAGGAGTCAGTGTGGGCCAGCAAGTGCCAGTTTAATTGGTAAACAAGTTAGGGGGTTAAGGTATGGGCAGCAGAGAGTATACATGGGTGGTACAAAATACATCATATACAAAGCCGAAGAAAATTTTGGCTCATTTAATATTATATGAAAAAATAAACAGTGCAATAAATCTGAGACAGTGGAATGATCCAAGCGGCTGGTGGTGACATGGAACTGAGTGTCATCAGTGTGCTAGTAGAACCTAAGGTTATGATTTCAAATCATGTTACTGAGAGCATGCAGGTGAGACAGGGAAGGGAGCCAAATATAAAAGCTTTGGTGACTCCAGATTTAACAGTGTAAGGTGAGCAAAGAATCTGCTGCAGGTGATTCATGGCCAATGATTTAATAAGTAAGAATGTAAGTAAGGAAAAGCAGTTCCATCCAGTGGATAACAGAGTAAAGGGTTGCTTACTTAAGTGATGAAATGTTTTCTCTTAGACTATCTTCCTGAAAGGGTGGAAGTAGACTCTTCGAATATTTTTAAACACAGAGATAGATAGATTATTGACAAGCAAAACAGTGAAAAGTTGTTTTTAGGTAGATGGGAACATGGAGATGAGGTCGCAATCAATCAAGTTGAGCACCTGAGTGACCGCTTCCTGGTCCTAATTTATACATTTGCATATTTATAACAGGATTGGGCATAAAGGATTAAGGTTTTTGACATGACAAGAATAGAGAAAGAAAAGCAAGAGAAGGGATAGGATCTTTAACGAGGAGAATGGAGAATATATAAAGAGGATTGAGCTGGGGGGAAGCCACAGAGAACACCATGTGCTTATTGATGGGGATGAGGATGAAAGAGGCAGGGGATGGTGATACGTAATGGAAAGGAGAAGCTGGGATTACCTTTGAATTCCTGGATAATGTTTGAATAATAGGCATTTTTAACATTATTTTCCAATTGGTGGAAGGGAAAGATCAGTTATTTAAAAATAAAAAAAATATTTAATCTTTTAATAATGTCTAATTATTTCCTTGTTAATATCTTTACTTAAAAAATTATATCACCTTTTAACAATTTTTAAATGTTTCTGAATGATAGAGATATTTAAAGACTGATAAAAAACAAAGATTCCCTCCCAGCATTACTTTCTGTCAAAACCTGTCAGGGCTCTCCAGGGGCAGGGGCTCAGTGTTATCGTGTTTGCTGCCTACTCACCATCTAGACCTTGCTGTCAAATTCCAGAATGTGGAGGTCCAGCGAGATCAGCCCTTCATGTCACGTCTGGCTAAGAGCAGGCAGGTTTGAGATGCAGTGATTCCAGGTAGTGGGCCATGTGCAGCAAGCTCTGAAGTCCATGGGAGTGAGGCTAGTGGTATATCATTGAGGACATCTATGGTAAGAGTTATTGTTTTGATCCAATCTTTTCCACCACTTCTTGTTAGAGTTCACTTCTGTTGTGAAAGTAGCATCAGAATTGTCCTGATCATACACTCCATTGACACTTTGCTTTATTATGATAATGTCACATTTCCATTCTATGCAATGTAGTTGGACATTCTGCCTTTCACTACTTCCACTATCTTTCTTCCACCATCCAATTTCATGGCACCACATTGTTTTCCTGCCTGTTGATTGATAATATAAGTGAATTTGAATGTGACGTTAATTATTATTCCAACTAAACTATTTATTGTGTTTGATTAGGTTTTGTTTTACCCAATATTTAAGTAGCAGACATACCATAAATAAGCATTACATCTCTTTCCAACTGAGTAGAGGCATAACATTCATCGATCTTTTTCATTCTTGTATTTCTCAATAGATTGTTGAAGAAAATTTAGGAGCATTATGAGTCGCCAGTCATGCAATTCCTTTACTTGTTCATGCTGGCATTAAGAGTTTATATGAACATGACACCTTGAAATAAGAGGTTTCTTATACATTTCAGGTGGATAATCTTGCTTACCATGAATCATACAACTAATCATATTGGTCCAATTGTCCCTGTTCTTTTGTTAGGACTATTGTTTCACAATCAGTCAACAATGTTCAGTCAACAGCCATGATTTAACACATTCTGTACCACAGCTTAAAACTCCCAAGTCAGCTAAATTGTACAGGTTGAAATGTACATGACCCAGTAATTACTACATCTATATTGCTGATCTGCTGGCTAATTCCAGTATTAATTGATGACAGGGTTCTGACTCCATAAAACTCTCCTCACAAAGCCACAGCACTACTGAAAATATTTCAGAGAGATAGTCCCTTGTCCCATCAAGTTCCAGAGAACATAGAACCAAATTGATCATTCTTAACTTATCAAACCATCCTAGAGACACAAGAGATGCTGCAGATGCTGGAACCTGGAGCAACACACACAAAATGCTGGAGGAACTCAGCCAGTCAGGCAGCATTTATGGAGGGAAATAAACAGTCGATGTTTCGGGTCGAGACCCTTCATCAGGACTGTAAAGGAAGAGGACAGAAGCCAGAATAAAAAGGTAGGGAGAGGGGGAGGAGCACAAGCTGGCAGGTGATAGGTGAGTTCAGGTAAGAGGGGGAAGGTAGGTGGGTGGGGGAGGGGGAATGAAAGGGAATGATGCGAGAAGTTGGGAGGTGATAGGTTGAAGAGGCAAAAGGTTGAAGAAGGAGGAATCCGATAGCAGGGGACAGTAGACCATGGAATAAAGGGAAGGAGATGGGGAATGAGCGGGAGGTGATGGACAGGTCATGAGGGTGGTTGATTCAACATCAATTTCTCCAACTTCTGGTAACCTCTTCCCTCTGTTTTCCCTTCCCTCCACTTCCCCTTCCTTTTGTTATTACCCATTCCTGTGGCCCCCTCACCCCTTCTCTTTCCCTTCCCCCACCCTCATGACAAATGAAATTAAAAACAAGTGAAACAAGTATCTTGATTGAATATCTTGTTTTTCCTTTTAATCTGTCACAGACGTAATATCAGATGTGGGGCTACCTTATGTTAGAAGTATCAGTGAATGAGTCTGGATTTGTGTGATATACACCATAATAAAAGATAAAGCTAATAGTATGATCCATCCAGTCACATCAACACTTTTTTGAGTTGTACAATGATAAACTTTGGTACTCTAGTCCATGAACTTGAGAATTTTTGTATTAAGCTAATTTTGTTTAAAATTTTGTATCAAATTTAAATGTTATGAAAGTAGCATAAAATGGAACTTATGGGGCTTCTCTGGGACTGGAGATTTCAGAATACAAATTATTAAAGAAAAATCTCAAAGATAGAAAACTGATTTTTCTAAGAACCTTGTTTCCTCTGATGATTGCCATTATATACCAAAATACCTAAATTCTTGCAGTATCTTAATACCAGCATGTTGTCAAAGAAATTGGTATGGATTACCTAGTGGACTTGTACCTTTGGGAAGAAGTGCAAGAGCCACCAGCTGAGGACAGAAAGGACTGATTTGTTCTACTTGCATTCACAAAGTGTCTAGCTAGTCCCTATTTATGGAGACTTCACTGGACTCTTATACTTCATGCTTTTACAACACGGTAAACAGCATACTTCCAATGTGACATCAGTAGAACAGAATTTTTACACATGTAAAACAGGGCAAGTGTCAATGAGTTCCCAGGCCATTACGTTACTTCATTTTTTCTGTGGTGACATTTCTGTCCATTCGTTACCATTTCCACTGATACCTAAGATATTGAATCACCTTCATTAATAATCAGTGTTTTAAAATGATTAATCAAATTGACTAAAATATCATTTGCAGTTTGGATTTTATTTAAATACTTAAAACTAAATATCGCTAAAATATGCTAAGTATCTCCCACAATCTTATCCTGATAGCTGAACATAGTTTGATTTAACATAAGTATTGATTTATTATTAGGCATACAATTACAGCTTCATTATCCTTTTCCATTATACATGATCTGACGAAGTTTAAAAGGATTTTAAATGCATCAAGTATATTTGAATTTTGTAAATTATACATTTGTTTTGTAATCTAATTGGTGCTAAGCAGCATAGATTTAGAAAATCACAACTGGGAAGAACTTAAAGTAAACAACTTTTCAGAGAAATCCAGAAAGTGGTGCATTTTTTGGGTAGGAAGAAAGTTACAAAGAAAATTATTCACCAGGCTGCAAACTTTTTGTAATCATGAAATTGTAATATATTCTCCATATCAACAGAAGAATCAATACCGCAAAGGTTATCAAATTGAAATCTGTTTCTTTATTCACTAAGGTATTACCAGACTCACTGAGTATTTCCAGCATTTTCTGATTTTATTTCAGATTTACAGAAGCTGCAGCTTTATTTTGCTTTTCAAAGTAAAATCTACATCTCAAAATAAAAGTTATGACTGAATTATTATTTTATGCAGCAGGGGAAAGTTGCCGATGGCTCTGTTATATAGTGTGTCAACATATTGGAGGAAAAGCGTACAGTAGATGAGAATCCATTGGGAGGTGGTGGGATTGGGGGAGAAGGGTATACTTTGACTATCTATTTAATATCCTTTTTCTTTTTGGGTATCATTTGTTTTAAGAAATTTTGAGTAGACAGCCAGTGCCTCTTTCCCAGGGCACCAATGCTCAATACAAGAGGGCATGGTTTTAAGGTAATGGGTGGGAAGTTCAAGGGAGACGTCAGAGGGAGGTTTTTCACCCAGAGAGTGGTTGGTGCATGGAATGCGCTGCCTGGGGTGGTGGTGGAGGCTGATACATTGGTCAAGTTCAAGAGATTATTAGATAAGTATATGGAGGAATTTAAGATAGACGGATATGTGTGAGGAAGGGGTTAGATAGTCTTAGGAGTGGTTTGAAAGTTGGCACAACATGGTGGGCTGAAGGGCCTGTATTGTGCTGTATTGTTCTATGGTTCTTTGGTTCTATGGTTAACAATGCATATCAGAGGCCCATGCTGGTTATAGTACCTTAAACTAAAGATTCATGCAGAAATGTCCCCTTGCAGGCTCTCTCCTTGTGCAGTGCATGGATCAGCCAACCTAATATTCATGAAAGTAGCTATGGAAAGCTCTCAGAATATGGGGCAAGAGTGTTTTTTTGTCATGGGTCTAGGAAATCAGGAATTCATCTCCTGAGTCTGCAAAATAACTGCAGCTCATTAATGGCCCATGTAAAGGACCATGCATGCCTCACTCTAACTCAATAGCTGGTTGTTCAACATAGAATTCAGCTGATTTCCCATTCAACTACAACCAGTGATTTGCTCTGGGTGCCTGTTCAGTCACCTGCTTGTTGTTGGGGCTCATCAAATGAGACCAGATACTGAACATTCAAAAGCTGCTACTAAAAAAAACACTTTGCACTATTTTGGGTAGAAATCAAATTTCTCAGTCATTACATTCTTAGGATCTGACAGATACAATGAATAGATTCAAGTTTTGCACAGCAATCTTTCATCAGAATAAATCAAAAACTAAAATTATTGTGATCTTTACAGAATGAGACGAAATTAATGATAATTTGTTCAGTGTGAAACCTTCACAGGAAAGGACACAATAGCGTAAACTAGTATTTTTAAACTTCCATTGATAAATCTATTCACTGTTCAAATTTTTAACGGTGTCTAGAAGGGAGTCTAAAGAATGTCCTCAGCTTTCTCCCTGCATTTTGTCAATTATCTTACACCTATCCTTTGGTTACCAACCTTCTGTTGACTAAATCCCTCATTTTGAACAGTATTGTTAAACCTTTCCTTAACATTCCCTGAACTAAGGAGGACAATTCTGGTTTCTCTAATTATGCTGCATAACTGCAACCCTGTGTGGTGGTGATACTTCTCCACATCTTCTCCATGAACTGACATCCTGGAGCTGAACATATCATCTTAAGTTCAATGCCACTACTGATATGTTGATGTGTCAGTGTATCCTTTCACAAGTCAGCAATGTTTTTGACCCCAGGAATGTCAGTGTTGTCCAAATCATGCGCAGTTTTAAAGTGAACAATTTTCTCCCAAATGACATAAGAATCTTTATACGTTGCCTGTCACCCACAGGTCTTTACTTGTGGTTGCTTTAAATGTCGATTTATGCTGTGAAGAAAATAATATTATAACATGACAAAAGATTTGTTAAGTAATAGTCAAAACAACATTGAGTTACTTAATAATACAAAATATTGGCATTTATGTTGTGTTTTTCTCTTAAATGAAACACTTCAGACTACTTCAGAGTGAATAACTTTGGGAGCAATTTAACTATTTGGTAAAAGTAGCTCATTCAGAAAAAAAATATTTACCCAGTTCTATCTGTATTTTGAATGCTGCAATTAAAAATCTTTTCCATTTGAAACTTTTCCCATTTTTTGCTTTGTGGTTTGCTGTAATCCTTTTCAAATCTTCTTATCATTTCTCAAATGTCATTTTTATTAAGTAACAGGATAATTTTACCAGTGCCCTTCAGCAAAACTATAAGCCAAAGCTCCTTTAGTAATGTCTATAAACAATTTCCAAACATCACTAAATATAGGAACGTAAAGTATCTATCCACATTTCAAATTAGAGATGAAAAATCTGCAGACACAGGAACCCTTTCCTAGTTCTGATGAAGGTTCTTTGACCTGAAACATTAGCTCTGTTTCTCTTTCCACAGGTGCTACCTGACCTGCTGAATATTTCCAGCATGTTCTGTTTTTATTTCAAATTAAGCTTACTTCTTGATGAACAGTGGAATAACTGCTAACTCTGCCCATAGAAATTCTTTGATCAACTCTATCATTATTCATGCAGTGCCCTTTAAACCAGTAAAACATCAACTGCCTGCATTTATACAGTGTCTTTAGTGACTTATTCAGGGTAAGAATGATTAAAATTTGATATCAGATGAATTTATTCTCTTAGCGAGTTCTAAGTGTTTGAAATTCACCAGCCTAGATTGCTCTTGATGCTGACTCATTAAGCATGTTCAAAGCTGAAATGGGTGCAGGATCAAAGATTGGGCAGAAAAATGCAGTTGGAATCAGTTGGAACCAAGAGATCAGATCATCCTGATATTAATGAATGGTGGAGCAAGGTCAGAAGTCTTAAATTGATGCATGATGTTTTTCTTATGACCTTCAATGTAGTGAACTTCCTCAAGACATGTCAGAAGAGCAGAAAATGCTGGAAATATTCAGCAGGTCAGGCAGCAACAGAAAGAGAAAGAAGGTTAATGTTGCAGGTTGAACAAGATCTGACAAATGGCCAGTGATGTTGCTTTATCTACTGAGTGTTTCCAGCATTTTCTGTTTTTGCTTCAGACTTCCAGCATCTGCAGGACAATTTTCACTTCAGAAAAGCATTGCCAGATAAGGTTTTACAATCGACAATGTGAGATGTTAGAACAGGTGACCAAAATCTTGGTCAAGGGGTTAGATTTTAGGGAGCATCTTAAAGGAGACACAAGAAGTGGAGGGACATAAAGGCTAATGGAGGAATTCCAGAGAGTAGGACCTTAACAGCTGATAGCATTGCCAAAATTAATGGAGAAATTCAAATCAGGCACATTTGTGGCCAGAATTAAATGGTTGTAGGGTTCGAGGAAATTGAATCCTGGGGTTATGGAGCAGTTTGAAAATTAGGATGAATATTTTTAAATTCAAAGAAGTTGCTGCATTAAAAGCCATTTTGGATGAAATAAGTGACTAGGACTTGGTACAAATTATGACATGAGCAGCAGAGTTTTGGATGAATTCAAGATTTTGCAAAATTAGGAAATCATTGGAATGACACAGCAACAGTACACAGGAAGGTTGACAACATCTAGGACATTACAGCCCACTTGACTGACATTGATGCACCTTTCTTAAACATACATTGCCTCCACTTCCACTGTGTAGTCCCTACAGTGTGTATTGTCTACAAGATGCATTGTCCAACTATGAAGCAGGTAGTACAGAATACTTATACTATTACAGATACTTATACAGATCTTATACTCCATCCTAAATTGGAAATGTATCACCATCCCTTCATCACTTCTGGATCAAAATCCAGAAACTCCCTGCTTAACACCACAATAGGAATATTTTTAACAAATGGACTGCTGCCATTCAATAAGGAAACTCACCAAAAACTTCTCAGTGGCATCTTGGGATGGACAATAAATGCTGGCATTGTCAACAATATCTACATCCCATGAAAAAGTGTATGTGTATATATATTAAAAAAAACAACCCACACTCAGGTTTCCTGACAGAACTCTTCCCTTCTACCTGTGAAGCATGTCCCTGCCAAAAATTTTCTTCTGGCTCATCATTAAATGTTGACTGCATTTATTTTAATTTACACTTCTTCCTCAATATTTGGCATGTTAATATCCCTGTCCTTCATTTTCACTGTTTTAGGAAATACCATATTGGTTGCTCTGTCCCAGATCCTCTCTGTCCCTCAAGATGCTGTTATTAGTTCACACTTTCGGTAACTTGGCATGCAAACATTTTAAAATCCAAGAAGTACAAGGGCAACTTTAACTTACTGCAGCTGCCAGTAGGTCCCTTGGTTCTGCAAATTAAGCTCTTGGTGTAAAACTTGTATACAAAATTTAAAGCCTGGCATAACATTAACCAACAAATTTCAAAGATTGGACATAAAGTCATAGAGCAATACAGCACAGATACAAGTCCTTTGGCCCAACGAATTTATGCCGACCATGGTGTTCACCCATCTAGTCCTAATTTCCTGTGTTTATCCCATATCCCTCGAAGACCTAACCCTGCATATACTTATCCAAGTGCTTCTTGAATGTTACTACTGCACCTGCCTCAACCACTTCCTCTGGCAGCTCATTTCATATACTCATGTAAAAAGTAGCCTCTCATTTCCCTTTTAAATCTTTCCCCTCTCACCAATGACTTGTACAACTGCAGCATGTCCCGACTCCTATAAATTCCCTGACTGATGAAGGCCAGGGTGCTAAAAACCTTTTTCACCATCCTGTCTACCTGTGATACTGCTTTCAATGAAATATGCACTTGTACTCCTAGGTTCTTCTGTTATATTACACTCCCTAGTGCCCTACCATTCATAGTATAAGTTCAATGCTGGCTTGACTTTCCAAAATGCATCACCTCACATTAATCTGTACTGAAATCCATTTGCCACTCCTCAGCCCACATCTCTAACTGATTAAGATCCTCCTGTAATCTACGATAACCTTCTTCACTATCAACATCTCCTAATTTCGTGTCACCAACAAACTTACTGATCAAGCCTTGTGCATTTGCATCCAAATCATTTATATGAATAACGAATAAGAAAGGTCCCAACACTGACCCCTGTGGCACACCACTAGTCACCGGCCTCCACTCCAAGAAATAACCTTCAATCACCACCCTCTGCTTCCTACCTCCGAGCCAATTTTAAATCCACCGAACCAACTCTCCCTGGATTCCATGGACCCTAACCTTCCAGACCAGCCTGCCATGTGGGACCTTGTTGATGGCCTTGCTGAAGTCCAATGCAAAATTTCAATGACAATTTACTCATCAAATACCCATTACTGATTGTTGTAAAAATTTCAAATTAATTGAACAAACTGGAGCTTTTCCATATTTGTGAATGAGTTTAATCCTTGTTTCATTTGCCACTTCAGAGTAAATCATGACCAAAATATGGAAAATACTCTTTTGAGGTCCTGAAGTGGAACTGTTGATGGGTGAACTGATAAGAATGCAAGGGCTTTAAAGCTGTTTCTGGCATCAAACAAGAATTATTACCATCTCTTGCAAATAGTGTAGCCCAATTAGAAATTTATCAACACAACAAAAAGTCTCAAAGAAAAACAACAATGGAGAGTGCATAAAGGTTTAAATGAATACTTTGCCTTTAGACAGCAGTGTTAATCACAACTTTTGGACTATGAAGGGAATCCATAATGAAGCTATGGGCTGAATCACACTGGCTGTGGTACAGGCATCCAGCAGCCCTCGTATGTTCATGATGAGCTGTGTGACAAGTGTCAGTATGTCTGTCACTCGGCTCTGTAATTGGGCTCTGAACAAACTGGGATTCCCCAAATCATGGTAATGATTTTGCGGAGAATTTATGCATTGTGAGGAGGATATGAGTTGTACGTTCAATAGATTTTGAAGTTCTATTAACTTTTTGTAATTCAGTGATGTGCCCATTTGAAAACTTAACTGCCATTAGTCTGCATTGCAAAATACAATTTGAGACCCTGGTCGGCCCAATGTAATACTTATCTATGTGAGCTAATCTGTCATATTAATAATTTATATCAGCCTTCGCAATGTGCTGATAATAGCTCAATTTTCATTAACTATTTATAATACATTTAGTATTCCTGTACCCTTGTGCTTTGATCATAGCTCTTTATTTTAAAGTTTCTGCAGATGGGACAGGGATTCTGTGCTGCTATCAAACACCACAGATGCCAAGGGGAGGTGGGGGGATGGTTTAATATCGAGGAATGCATAGTTTTGGATGTAGGTCATGAGAGGGGGTAGTAGTGTATTAATCTTGGGGAAAAATATTGATAAACTGGCTCCAGTGCACCAATTTCCACATCTCCCTCCAGTGTATTATGCTGCAGATACAAAATTCTCATGGACATGTCCTTCGGCCCATCTCATCCATGTTTACCAAGGTGTCTACCTGAGCTAAGCAAACACATTTGCCTGCACTTGGTCTATAACCCTCTATCTTATCCATGTACCTGTCCAAATGTCTTTCAAACATTGTAATTATACTCCCTCTACCACCTCCTCTCATTTCATATACCTAACACCATCTTTGTGAAAAACTTGCCCCTCAGGTTCCCTTTAAATCTTTACCCCTTCATCTTAAAACTATGCCCTCTAGTTTTAGACTCCACTACCCCTAGAAAATGACTGACTATCTACTTATCTATGATCCTCATGATTTTATAAACCTCTGTAAGGTCACCCCTCAGCCTCCTTCACTCCAGGGAAAACAGTCCCAGCCTATCCAATCTGTCTTTACAACTTAAGCCCTCCTTGTGAATCTTTTCTTCACCCTCTCTCTATTAATCACACATTTTCTATAGTATGGTGACTAGAACTGCACACAATACTCCAAGTGTCATCTCACCAATGTCTTAATACCATTGATGCACAGATTTCCTGGACATACGTAAACCCTGTAGTGTAAACAAGGACATTTTCTATGCGAACGTTTTTATTCTTATGTTGAATGTGGGCATTATTAACAAAGCCAGTATTTAATATTTGTTACTAATTGCCCTTTAGAACTTAATGGTGAGCCACATTCTTGAACCAAGGTGATCTTTGTGATGAATGTATCCCCATGGCAGAACGAGATAGGGAATTCTAGGGTTTTAGTCCAATGATGATGAAGGATTGTTAATATATATTTTGGAGAATGGTAAGTAGTTCCAAAGGAAGTTTTCTTTTGGTAGCCTTTCCATAAACCTTTTCTCTTTTCCTCAAGGTGTCTGTTGGAGGTACTGTCGAAGAAACTTCTGTGAGTTGCTGCAGTGCATCTTGTAATGGCATACACTTCACCGACATTGTGCCAGGGGAGTAAATGTTTAATATTGTGGTTGGGGTACCAGTCATGTGGTACCTTTCTCCTGGATGATTCAAGTTTCCTGACTGTTGTCAGCACTGTACTAATCCAGGCAGGTAGCAAGTATTTCATTGTGTCTTGTAGATGGTGGAAAGAATTTGGGCTTAGTTGAGTCTTTCACCTCCTATAATAGCCACAGTATTTTTGTGGCTAGGTCAGTTACTTTGTAGTTTGTGTCTACATGGGCTATGAATAGTATTAAATAGAATTTTAAAAATCTCACCGCAAAATAAATCCTCAACATTTCAGCTTGCACCTATGAAGACAGAAACAGAATTAACATTTCAAGTTGATGGCCATCCATCAGATGGGGAAAATCTTTGATGAACAAATATACAAATATATAGATCAGAAGTAGGATTAAGCTACTTGGCCTCTAAAGCTTGCTCCTCCCATTAATATGATCATGACTGATTTGATTGTGATTGTTGCACCCCCATCCTTCAAAGGTAACATCTTACCCTATTGCTTTATTAAAAATTTCTCCACCATTGCTCCAAAGATATTCAAAGAGTTGGCTTCTGTTGCCCTTTGAGGAAGAGCATTCCAAACTCTCACAGCCCTCTGACAGTAAAAAAAATCACATTACCTCTGTCTTAAATGGATGACCCCTTATTTTTAAACCATGACCCCCTTGTTCTAGATTCTCCCTGAAGAAGAACATTCACTCTACATCCATCTATCATCTACACTCATCTCTGGAGCATCTGGTCAGTAAAAACACCTACGTTGGACCATTGTTTATTGACAGCAGCTCTGCCTTAATACTATAATTCCAAGCAAACTCATCTCCAAACTCGGAGACCTGGGACTCAATACCTCCCTCAGCAACTGGATCCTTGACTTCCTGACCAACAGACCACAATCGGTAAGGAGAGGCAGCAACAAATCTATCACAATTATTCTCAACACTGATGCCCCACAAGGCTGCATTGTTAGCCCCCTACTCTACTCCCTATACACTCATGACTGCATGGCCAGATTCTGCTCTAGCTCCATCTACAAATTTGCAGATGACACTGTTGTAGTGGGCTGAATCTCTAATAGTAAGTGGTCAGTGTACAGGAAGGAGATAGACAATCAGAATCAGCTTTATTATCACTGACTTATATGACGTAAAATTTGCTATTTTGTGGCAACAGTACAGTGCAAAGACATAAAATTACTATAGATTACAAAAGAAATAAGTAGTGTAAAAAAGGAATAACAAAGTCGTGTTCATGGGTTCATGGACAATTCAGAAATCTGATGGCAGAAGGGAAGAAGCTGTCCCTAAATCATTGAGTGTGGGTCTTCAGGCTCCTGTAATTCCTCCCTGAAGATAGTAACGAGAAGATAGCATATCCCAGTTAGTGAAGATCCTTAGAGATGGATGCTGCCTTCTTGAGCCTCTTGAAGATGTCCTCGATGGTGGTGAGGGTTGTGTCCATGATGGAGCTGGCTGAGTCTATAACGCTCTGCAGCCTCTTGCTATCCTGTGCATTGGAGCCTCCATACCAGGCTGTGATACAACCAGTCAGAATGTGTTCCACCTTACATCTATAGAAATTTGCAAGAGTCTTTGCTGACATACAAACTCTTCTCAGACTCCTAATAAAGTAGAGCCTACTAGCTTGCATTCTTCGTGAACGCATCAGTATGTTGGGCCCAGGATAGATGCTCTGAGATGTTGGTGCCCAAAAACTTAAAGCTGCTCATCCTTTCCACTGCTGACTCCTCAATGAGGACTGGTGTCAATTCCTTGGTCTTGCTGACATTGAGTGCGAGGTTATTGTTGCGACACCACTCAACCAACTGATCTATCTCACTCCTGTACGTCTCCTTGTCACCATCTGTGATTCTAACAACAACAGTGGTGTCATTGGCGATATTTATAGATGGTGTTTGAGCTGTGCTTAGCCACACAGTCATGAGAGTACAAAGGAGAGCAGTGGGCTAAGCACGTATCCTTGAGGTTGATTGTCAGCAAGGAGGAGATGTTATTACCGATCCGTACTGACTGTGGTCTCCTGATAAGGAAGTCAAGAATCCAGTTGAGGGGGAGGTACAGAGGCCCAGGGTTTGAAGCTTGGTGATTAATACTGAGAGGATGATAGTATTGAATACTAAGCTGTAATTGATAAACAGCAGTGTGATATACGTTTTGTTGTTGTCTAGGTGCTCCAAAGCAGAATGGAGAGCCAGTAGATTACATCCGCTGTAGACCTGTTGTGGCGGTAGGCAAATTGCTGAGGCTTTTGGTCCTTGCTCAAGCAGGAGTTAATTTTAGCCATAACCATAACCATGGAGACTAGTGACATAGTGTCATGTCAACAATCTTTCCCTCAATGTCAGTGAAACAAAAGAGTCATTGACTTCAGGAAGGGGGGAGGGGCAGGGCACATGCTCCTGTTTACATATATGGTGCTGAGGTTGAGAGGGTTGAAAGTTTTATGTTACCAGAATTGAATATCACCAATAGCCTGTCCTGGTCCAATCACATGGACAACATGGTCAAGAAAACTCACCAGTGCTTCTACTTCCCAGGAGGGTAAAGAAATTTGGCATGTCCACTTTGACCCCCACCAATTTTTATTGATAGACCATAAAAAGCATCCTACCCAGATGCATCACAGCTTGGTATGGCAACTGCTCTGCCTGTAACCACAAGAAACTGCAGATAGTTGTGGACACGGCTCAGCACATCCATGGACTCTGTCTACACTTGTCGCTGCCTCGGTAAACCAATCAATGACCCCACACCCCACAGACATTCTCTCTTCTACTCCCTCCTGTCAGGCAGAAGATACAAAAGCCTGAAAGCACATACCACCAGGATCAATGACGGCTTCTATCTAGCTGTTATAAGACTATTGAACGCTACCCTACTACGATAAGATGGACTCTTGACCTCACAATCTACCTCGATATGGCCTTGTCTGCCTGCACTGCACTTTCTCTGAAACTGTAACACTTTATTCAACATTCTGTTATTGTTTTTCCCTTGTACTACCTCAAAGCACTATTGTAATGAAATAATCGGTATGCTGGCATGCAAAACAAGTTTTCACTGTACCTCGGTACATGTGACAATAATAAACCAATTTACCAATTTACCCCTCAAGATCTTATATGTTTCAATGAAGTCTCCTCTCACTCTGCTAAACTCAAGTGGATATAAGCCTAGCCTCACAAAACAATACACCTATTTGCAGCTATTAGTTGAGTAAACCTTCTCAAAACAACTTCCAAAACATTAACATCTTCCTTAAATAAGAAGATCAATAGTGTACACAGTATTCCAGATATTGTTTCACCAGTGCACTTTACAATGGAACTATAAACTCCCTATTTTTATATTTAATCTCCCTAGCAATCAATGATAAACTTTCCTAATTACTTGCAGTATATGCATGCTTGCCTTTAATGAATCATGCACTTGGATTCACAGATTCCTCTGCATCTCAGAGCTCTGCCATCTCTCAGCATTTAGATAATGAGCTTTTTTATTATTTTTCCTGCCAAAATGAACAATTTCTCATTTTCCACATTACACTCTATTTACCAGATCTTTTCCCCCTTGACCTACCTATATCCCTTTATAACCTGCTTATACCTTCTTCACAACATAATGCTATAATTGTGGTTTGTGTGTTTGCTTCCAATCATCTTTAGCCTTCATCAGTGACGGAGAGTTGATAGTGATTTGGATCTGTGCCTAAACAACATTCCAACATTGATTTTAAAAAAATTCACCAGTCCACAAATAAAATAAAACTCTAATTATTAAAGCAATATAAAATTTCCATCACCACCTCCCCAATACTATGCAACTTTAATTTGTTTCGTTGGCCAGTCAATCTAAAAAAAAGTTGGTTCCAAATCAAGCTGCTGAAACTGTTTACCTGATGTGCAGTAACCTCAGCCATCCCTCCTCTCACACCAAAGTCTTGAAATTGTCAATTTATAGATGATGTTTTATGAATGTGGTCCAATGAGTTTACAAATGGATCAACAGAATAGTTGGGGACCATTAATATTAATGACCCATAAGCACAGATCTACTACTGGTGTTTCACAAACTAAAGATCACTAATAGCAATAAATCTACTGAAATTTTAATGTCCAAGAGCTAAGGTAGGACATTTACTTTGGAAATTAGTGGAAGAAATATTCAGGAAAGTAAATGGACCAGGAATTCCCCAGGACTCATCCATGAAGTACCATATCAATCAATCAGAAATTCTGGAAGTTCAGACATTTCTGTAGCTTGATTTGGAAGCTCATACTTTTTTTATGGACACAGAGTCATGTCACAGAAAAAAAATGAAACCAATTAATGTCAACACTATAGCACCCACATGAAAGAATCCTCTTCCCTGTGGTAACTGTCTTTCCTTACCCTTACCGATTAACAGCATCAGCACCATTTTCCACAACTGATATGAGCTACTTCAACCAGCCTGCAAAGAGAGGGTAGAGAGATTTTTAAAATTTCAATTTTAATTTTCTTTGTTTTACTCTCTTCACATTTGCAAATTTCCCAGCATCCATTCAACTCTTACCAATTGTACTGACCCATGAGCAGCATGGAAAACAGGATATAGACCTTCTCCTAATCTCTCCCTGTGTCATCATTGCAATGGGTCTGATAAGGTGTGTGTTGACTAACCCATTCATGTTTCACTATATGCTGGAACAACATGCAGAACCTCTGCTCAACATAAGTAAAGTTTTTCACTATTAATCCATTGCTTGGTGTACTGAACATTTGGGATGGAAGGGAATGAAGGCAAATTGCCGTAGAATCATGCAGCATAGAAACAGGCCATTTGGCCAATCAAGTCCACACTCACCATTAAGCAGCCAGTCCTATATTAATCCTATTTTATTCTCCTAATATTCCCAACAACTGCTCCCAGATTTGAACCCTCACCTATTTTCAATTTTCACTGGCAACCAGCACTTATTTGGCATGTGGGAAACAAAACAGAGCTCCTGGGGGAAACCCAGAAGGTCACCGGGAGAACATGAACAGAGAGCACCAGATTGAGGTTAGGATTGAATTCAGGTCTCTGGAGCTGTGAGGCAGCAGCTCTGCTATCTGGTCCATTGTCTCACCCATCAGAGGCTCTGGGGCAAGCCAGAAAATAAGAGCTCATGGGCAGGTGTAGCCAGCACCAATAACATAAAACAATTCTGACCTTGATGGAGGAGTGTATTAGGTTCTGTTGCTTTATCAGTGACATTGCCTCCATCACACTGTTAGAGTTCAGTTCTATTCTGAACTCCTACTATATTTACCCTTTTCAGCTGACTTCATATTCTTCTATTTATTACATGAATTCTTCAACCTTCCCTTTGAGTGTATCACAGTTATTGGCTTCTTCACCCAACATGAATTAGAATTCCTTGTCATGCCATTCTCTGTGTAAATAAATTCCTCCCACATTCTTTATTTGATCTAATGATGACAGTTTACATTTATACTGACTTGCTCTCAAAAGAAACACCTTACATATTCAACCCCATTTATAATCTTCAAAAACATCATTAATGCTTCTCTTTTCCACAGATAATAGGCTGCATCTTTCTAAGTCTTTTGTAATAGCTTCATTTTCTCAATTCTAACATATTTAAAAATCTTTTTTTTAATGTTAAGTGTTATAGTATCTTTTTGTACCATATTATCCAGAAATGCACTCAGTATTGGAAACATAATCCCACAAAACTTACATGTAAATTACATTCATGCTTTTTTCACAACAATTAAATAGCATTTCAAACGTGGTGAAGGTGTTTCACAGAAGTGTTATCAAATAAAATTTGACACTAACTAGATATTAGGACAGATGAGAAAAAAGCTTGATTAAAGATCAAGGCATCTTAAGGAAGGAATGAATTCTACAGCCTATAGCAACAACAGTTCGCTTTTATATAAAAGCTTTATCATAATAACATTTTCCCGTCACTTCACTGAAGCACTGGCAAACAAAACAGTAATGAGCACATAAGAAGATATAGAAACAGATGATGATAGATTTTATTAAACTATTTAAACATGGAAGGAGCGGTAAAGAAGTAGAAAAGTTCAGGAAGGGACTTCCAGAGATTCGGGCCCTGGTAACTGAAGGTACGTCTACAATTAAAATCAGGCTTGTGTAAAAAAGCACATAGATGGAGCATTGTAATTTAAGTGGGCTATAATGTTGGAGGAAGTTACAGAGATGGACAGCACCAAGGCCATGACCTGATTTGAAATTGAGTCAGTAAGTGACCTCCTTAATCCTCCTACCAAAATAAATTGCCATTAGATTTGCAATATTGAATTTCATTTGCTGTTTCATCAATCCAGTCTGCAGAGGTTTTATTTTCCCGTATTTTGGTTCATATTTTCATGTTCTTAGCTACATCCACAAAATACTATCATATTCAATTGTAACCAAATAGTCCAAGCTGATTTAAAAAAAAATTACAGCAGAGAACTACATCTATTTTTTTTGCCAGTCAAGGGAACATCCTTTTAATGTTATCCTTTATTGTATTCTTTTATGTATCCTTCTTTTGTTGTGAATTTCTTATGTGACACAAGACTTTCTGTAAGTCCAAGCATACCATGACCAATTGTATTGTCTTTGTCTAAATAGACCTTTTGAACCAGACAATGATGCAGCATTAAAGGATGTTATGTAGCTCACCATATATCTGGTTGTTCAAAAGTATAAGCTATTTAGTGGCAGTACCCCTGCTATTTTCCCTGTAGCCTGCATTTTTTTCTCCTTTCAACCATTTATTAAATTCCTATTTGAAAGGTATTATTAAATCTGCTTCTACCAACCTTTCAAGCATTGCACTTATAGATCATAACAAATCCCAGTGTAAAAAAATCTCTTCTAGTTTTTTAACAATTACTTTAATTCTGTGTCCCTGCTTTATGATTCCACCCACTACTGGGAAAAGTTTCTCCTTGTTTAATCTGTTAGACTCATATATTGAAGTAAAAATCAAAAACAAATGCAGGTGCTGGAAACCTGAAATAAAAAAGAAACAGAAAATGCTGGAAACACTCAGCAGATCAGGCAACATTTATGAAAAGAGAAGCAGAGTTAACATTTCAGATCAAAGAACCTTTGTCAGAACTGGGAAAGAGTGAAAACAAGTTAGTATCAAACTGCAAGGATGGTGGGAGAGGGATGGACTGGACAAGGAGATAGCTCTGATAGGGTGAGATTGACTGTAACTAAGTCAACTGATGGATGTGTTAATGGGGGAAATTAAGAAAAGAGAACATGGTCTTTTGTTCATAAAAGCTGTGAAATAAGGGTAACCACAGAGTTAAAGCACGGATGGAGGAATGCTAGAGTTATGACCTGCAGATCAAGCTGTGATAATGGAGAAAGAAATAAACAAGCCAATATCACCCAAAGCACTGAAGAAGCTCAGCAGGTCAGGCAGCATCTGTGGAGGGAAGTGGACAGTTGACATTTGGGGTCAAGACATTTCATCCAGCACTTTGTGTGTTACTCCAGATTCTAGCATCTGCAGTCTCCTGTGTCTCTAGCCAATATTACAGAGGGATGGCCTGGCCCGTTCTGATAGAGACAAAGAAGTCTTATTATCTGAAGTTGGAGAATTGGATATTGAGTCTGTAAGGCTGTAGCCCACTCAGATGGAAAATAAGGTGTTGTTCCTCAAGCTTGCTTTGGGCCAGTGCAAGAGGCCACAGACAGATGGGCCAGACTGGGAATGGGTTGGAAAATTTAAGTGACAGGCAAATTGAAGCTCACGGTCACCCCTTTGAACATTGCTGCCCAAAGTCACAATGGCAGCAGTCTGAGCTTCCTCTGAGAAGGGGCATGGTTGCTGATAATGCCTGCAGTGGGAGCTGAGATATTTTCATTTCATTTATTCTGGAAATACTGAGCACAGTCCCTATGAAAAGCCACATGTAAGTCTCCAGGTGGAGTACCGACTCCTCATTGACACTTGATGGATGCCAGCCAATGCAGAAAGCATTTTGTTATGAATGTATATCAACTGTCTGTACGTTACCTCATCAACGATCTTATGGAGATGAAAACCTGTATTCAGCTTAAACCTTCATGGAGCTGGCATCTGTGCTACATTTCCCCTCCTCCTGTCCACATCCCCACGGCCACTCCTGCTTGATGATACGTTAGGTGAATAGCTGGTGCTCCACAGTAAACAAAGTGCCAGCATCTGAACAGGTGTCTGGATGTGGTGCACCTTAGATTTGTGCCCTTAGTAAAACTGCCCCCTATTTCCATACTGGTGGATTTCCTGAATGCTCCCTCAAATGTCATCAACTGTAGTTTTGCCTGAATTCTCTCATTGGCCAGTCTGCACATCAAGTGATCTCACAATTCCTGATCCATAAAGATCTGGAAATCACCTTTTTACCAGGGTTTTTAGTCTAACCAAGTGTTCACCAGCAGTTTCCTCACACTGGCAAACATATCACCTTTCTCTTCTTGTGCATGGCCATGTTTCTCTGTTCTATGTCCTCCCCTGGACATTGAGAATATTGTTTGTACTTAGGAACATTTCCATGGATGGAAGAGCCTGCTTGTACTTCTTGAGCTTGCTGATAGATCTACCACATCCACTTCCTGCTGTCCTTACTGCTCTAATAAAGAATGCTGTTCTCTCTATTTTCCTTGTTCCAGTTCACTGTCATACCGAATGACAAATAAATTGCAAGATCTACTGCATAACTTCAAAGTCCTGACTATATCTACTAAACAAAAGCCTTTAATCTCCAATCACCTTCAGTGCCACCAGTATAGGTTTCTCACCAACACCTTACCAGTTTTTGTCGACCAGAACCTGTTCAAGGCAAACCATGTCAACATTGTGGATACCAGTGCAGAGAGGTTGCTTGAAATGCTGTGACAGTTGGTTCATCTCCTGAACTTTCAAAGGCTTAAATCAAGAGGGTGAAAGAATACTCACCATTGATTTATGGTTTTTGTTTGATTAATGCCCTGTTGTTGCTCTTAGCGTGCAGTCGTTCCACTACCAATATACCGTGACTGCAGCATAAACATGCTTAATAACTAATTCATCAAACATTTCAATAACAACTTTCAGTCTTAGCTTCTCAACATCCGAAGGACGGGTGTAACAATGTCACTAGAACCTTCCTTTGTCCACATTTCAGTTGCATATCACTCTGACTTGAACATGTATTACTGTTTCTTCAATGGCCCAGGGCTTATGGTTGGTAGTGATCTCTGTGGTGCGGACTTCCCCTTTTGTGACTTCAAGTACTTCTAGCTATCAGCTTTGAGGAATCTCTGGCATACATATAAAGACTGTGTTATGTGACAAAAGCACGCACAGGCTTTGTTACAGCCAACATAGTTCATAAATATCAGAATTTTTCCCCAGTACCAAATTGTGAAGATTATGCTGGAGAGGATTACAAAACATGGTATCTTTTGTAAGAGTAGGACATCACTGACACCACAGCTCTGCTGCATCTGCACATTTAACTGCGTTTGCTCTATACTTCTCAGAATAATGATGGTGCACACTGACAGTTTCAATGCCATTACAACCAAAATATCTGGGTCATTGTCTCTGAGTCAGAACCCAAAATATTGGCATTTGGAGACTGGAATTGCATCTGCTTAATTGCACAAATAAAAAAAAACATGTTTTCATTTTATTTCTCTTATATAATAAAAGTAGAAATACATCAATATCACTTCTAGTATTAAATAAATATTTGAAAATACATATTTCCGACGTTAGTTTTCCATCACATCTCAACAATGCTGGTGAATCACAAAGGAATCGCAGAATTCTGTCCTTTGTATTGATCAACCAAAACTAATTTCATTGCTTGACATTTTAATCATAAAACTGTTTCATAACTGTTCGCTTAAGATTTTGAAACTTCATATACTGCATTTTTGCTGCAAAATTGTATCTGAGAAAACTTTATTAATTTCATATATCAAGTTCAGAGTAGCCATCTGTTCACTCTGTGCTAGCTTCTGCCTCCATCTGTCCTGCTTCTTTTTCTTCTCTGATGGCAAGGGCTCAGATGATGGGGAAGTTCAGCTCTGACTTTTTATTTGTCACTCATCATAAGCCAGCTGCACGTATTTAATAAACAGCCTGCTGCAACTGGTGTTGTTGAATTTCAATCTCTATGTCTCTTTATCCTGTAAATAGACCAGGATTCCAGATTGTATGTTGCATAAAGTGAGCTCTACTTTACCAGCTCTAATTTGACTGCCACTGCAATCTCATAAATATGGATTAGTCAGTACATGCCCTGGATATTATTAGAAACTGAACTGTGCAGACGGACCTTGACTTCCAGGTGGGAATCATAATACAAATTAGAAATGCTATGCGCAATATGCTCAGCTTGTGTGTAAGAAAGAATAGTAAAAATGCAGAATTTTAAAAAGAGTTTGCAACATATGTATATAATATATCATGGTCAGAATTAATATTCTAATCAGAATCTTCACATTTCTGGCTTCTTTGTGGTCAGCATCGCAAGTTGAGACCCTTCCCTTTACTTATCTTACTGCCATCTATTTTATTCATGTTACATGTTTAAAGTGTACCTTTAAACACAAATGTATGGTTGATGTCATCCAGGCTGCCTGTAATATACTCCAATTAATTGAGGGAAAGATAAACCCGTTAGCCCATTCCACATCCCAGTGCAATGACTGGGTTTAGCCATGATCCTCCCTTGGTTAAATATTCTGTGCACACACTGTCTGGGTTTGTACATGAAGAATCCCAGTTGGGCAAACTATGGAGAGCAGCCAGTACCAGCAAAATTATACACCAGCTTGAGTCAGTGCTTTGAAGACAAGAAGGAATTTGTTTAAAGAAAGTGAATACATTTAGGGTTACAGCAGTTCAGAAGGGGCAATTAGATTTGGGGAATAAAATGCTGGCTTCCACAACAACACCTTCTGCTCTTAAATTTTTTAAATTTTAACTTTTAAATTGTAATGGTTTTAATTTTAAAAATAAAACAATTTAATTTTAAATTTAAATGGTAATAGGCCCTCCCGGCCCAACGAGTGCATGCCGCCCATTTTAAACCCAAATTAACCTACCCGTACGTCTTTGGAATGTGGGAGGAAACCGGAGCACCCAGAGGAAACCCACGCAGACACGGGAGAACGTACAAATTCCTTACAGACAGCGACGGGAATCGAACCCCGGTCGCTGGCGCTGTAATAGCGTCACGCTAACCGCTATGCTACCGTGCCACCCTTTAATATATTAAAAATATATTAAAATATAAAAAATATAAAAATATATTAAAAATTAATATATATTTTAAAAAGTCACCTTACAAAAGTGAATCAAGGAAAAAATAATGATCCTTCTTTGAGTTGGCAGCCATGTAGCATCCTTTCTTTTGAAGATGCTTCACAGAAAACTGACTTCTGATTTCAATTGTGAATCATGTCTGCAAATTTTTTGCATGATTGGCATGACAGAAATGTACAGAATAGATAGTTTCTAATGTCAATGCTTGATGTGATTCCTGCCCTACCAAACAGGGATGTCGTGATCTCCAAATAGGAGGAAACCTTGGATCCAGTACCAAAAAGAACCGAGCCCACCTCTGTTTTATTTAATGAGATTTTTGGTGATTATCAAGCTTGTTAGTAATTAATTTGGAGTGAAGTTAGTTGGATAAAAATTTGCTGAAGATATTTTTGTAGTAGGTGTTATGCACCTGTGATGTCTGACAGTACTATTGTTGATGCTCAGGAGATCCCCATTCCTTGTAGGAATGGATGCTTTGGTAACCACTCTGCTGGGTCACCAGAATCACTGGAGGCAGAGGGATCAAACAGCAGACTCTGCTGGCAGAAGTAGCAGAGAAGGAGAGGGAGGATGAGTCTTGACAGGACCTTAACTTGTCAGGGAATTCAGAGAGAAGTGGTTATACTGTATGTCTGCCTTTTTGAGTAATAATAACATGAAAGACTGGGAATGGGGAGGTTAGCAAGTTTTAAATGCTTGAAAATCTGTGCAAATAAAAATAGGTGGAAGACCACTGGAGGATGGAAGCTGCAGACAAGTGTGAAGTGTTGCACTTTGGGAGGACAAGCCAGGGTAAGACTTACACAGTGAATGGTAGGTCTCTGAGGTGTGCAGTAGAACATAGGGATCTGGGAATACAGATCCATAGTTCCTTGAAAGTGGTGTCACAGGTAGATAGGGTCATAAAGAGAGCTTTTGGCTCTTTGGCCTTCATAAATCAGGGCGTTGAGTACAGGAGTTGGGATGTTATGTTGAAGTTGTACAGGACATTGGTGAGGCCAAATTTAGAGTATTGTGTCCATTTCTGGTTGTCTACCTACAGGAAAGATATAAAGGTTGAATAGGTTAGGACTTTATTCCCTGGAGCGCAAGAGAATGAGGGGAGATGTTATAGAGGTATACAAAATTATGAGGGGTGAGTGCATGCAGGCTTTTTCCCCTCAGGTTGGGTGAGACTAGAACTAGAGGTTTAGGGTGAAAGGTGAAATATTTAAGGGGAATCTGAGGGGGAACTATTTCACTCAGAGGGTGACGTGAGTATGGAACGGGCTACCAGCGGACGTGGTAGATGCAGGTTCAATTGTAAAATTTAAGAGAGGTTTGGATAGGTACATGGATGGGAGGGGTTTGGAGGGGGATGGTCTGGGTGCAGGTAGATAGGACTGGGCAGAAAATCAGGCTGGCATGGACTAGATGAGCTGAAGGGCCTGTCTCTGTGCTGTAGTTCTCTATGATTATGATTCTATGACTCAGAAATTTCCCTCAATTTCCTGTTAACCAAAAGCATAGCTCCCACTTGAGCGTTGAGACACTGAGCAACATCTGCTCGTGTAGCAATGGAAGCCCAAAAATCATGGTGCATGCTGGTTGTGACTGTGAATACTGAAATGGAACTGGTCATGATTTGCATACTGGAAAAGATGCAACAAAAGCAGGATCCTCTCAGTTCTTCATTTCATTCAGCTGTGCACTCTATCCACACTGTATCTCTAGGCATTCTCTCCAAGTGCCTTGAAGTTTTACACAGGTTTGCAGGCAGACCTGTCAATGCACTAGCCATCTTACGGTGCCCACTCATCAGCCTCTGTCAGTAGGCCGACCCTTCAAAGTCCATTGTGGATTCCTCAATCTTCAGGGTGTTGGTGCTTGGCTTACTCTTATTCTGCCTTGACTGCAACGCTCTGCTTCTTTACTTAGTTACCGTGATGCATAAGGAAACTATTCAACTCATTGGGTCCAGCCAGCTCCCAACAAAGCAATCCCATTAGTCTCAATCCCCCATCTCCTTAATTCTCTGTGACACTGCAACTTAATTTCTCCTGCATGTCCATCAATTCCCCTTTAATTACACTGAGAGGTAATTTACAGTAGCCAATTAACCAAGTCTTTTGGATGTGAGTGGACACCAGAGTAGCCAGCAGAAACCCTTTAGTCACAGGGAGAACACACAATCTCCAAATGGAGAGTGCCTGGGAGCAGGTTGTAATCCAGGTCCCTGCAGCAATGAGGCAGCAATGCTAATTGCTGCACCACCTTGCTCTTCCAGTGATTTACCTTTTCTATTCTGTAGTTACACCACCTTTGAGAGATTATGAAGTGCCAATCATGGAATCATAGAACTGTTATGGCAGAGAATTGATAATGAATTGTTATGGCATTTGGAGACCCAAGAGACTGCAGATGCTGGAATCCAGAGCAAAGAGCAAACTGCTGGAGGAACTCAGCGGGTCAGGTAGCATCTGTGGAAGGAAAAGAATGGACAATGTTTCATTTTGAGACCCTGCATCAGGACCGAGAGCGTAGAGGGACAGCCAGTATAAAAAGGAAAGGGGAAGGATGAGGCAGGTGCTGATGATAGGTGATAGGTGGACCTGGTTGGAGTGAGGGATGATGGGCAGATTGGGCCCTATCAAGTTTATGCCAGTTTCCAGAAGTCCAATCCCAATGCTCCACTCTTTCTCCAACCCAGATATCTGAGCTAGTGGTGGAGATACCAGACTGAGCAACAGGGTGGCAACTTCCTTTTTCTCTTTTTCCTTTGCTGCCACCATGTAGACAACTGGGAGCTCATAGCTGTCTGTTTGGGGGAAGAGTGGTGAAAGAAAGGATGCAAGTATCAGACACACACTTACACCAGGTGTGGTTTATTTGGGAAGAGAGGGGAGTTAGGCTTAAGAAAGAGGAGCATGGACTCATTACTGGCTGCACCATTCTTTCAGGCTGGTGAGTTGTAGGACACATATAATACCCATTGTTCTACTATTACTGCTGAAGTCTTCCTTTCCAAAAGTGTCAGTAAGTTTGTAGTATGGCTTAGTGATTGATAAACTGGCAAAATATGGAAGTATGGTGGCAAGTAATGAGAAGTATATGAAAGGGTGGCAAGGAAAATATGAATGCTGATTAACAGAGTTTGATGTTGGTGAGATATAGGGATGTGTAGGATAGCCAAATGTGGAAAGCTGGTGGTTCATATTTACCAGATGAGATTTGATAATATTTTCACTGATTTTTATCATGCATATGACATGGTTAAACTTTTGTGGCACAGCATTCCTGTGCTTGTTGTTTCACACTTAGCATCATACAGCTCCTCCCATTGCTGCTTTACTGAGGACCCCTGCAAGTTCTTGCTCCCAAGCAAATTTAGACCTTTCCTTTTCTTCCACATGATCAAACAAGTGTCCAGAGTTGAGCTGGAAAGTCAGGGTTCCTGGTCTCACTTGTGTTATATTGAGATTTCTGTGATTGACTTCTACTTGTAGATGCAGCCAGTGACCAACTCCCTTTATTTCTTTAATTTGTTTTTTGTAATGCAAGCATTGTTGGCAAGGCCAGCACTTTTCCCATCCCTCATTAAGCCACTTTCTTAAACTGTTGTAATCCTTCTGGTGAAGGTGTTCTCACAATGCTATTGGATAGGGAGTTCTAGTATTTAGGCCCAGCAAGGATGAAATAATGGCAATATATTTCCAGGTCTGGGTAGGGTGTGACTCGGGAGCATGCAAGAATATTTAGCATGGTTGTGTGTTCTGGCAGTGAAGGGAATGAATGTTAAATTGGATGGTGTGCCTATCAAGTGTGCCGCTTTGTTCTGGATAATCTCTAGCTTCTAGGGTGCTGAACTTTCGAGAAATACATGCATGATTCAATGAAGGATCATTCACCTGACACATAATTCTGTTTCTCTCTGTCTGGATGCTGCTTGAGCTGCAGAGTATTGCCAGTACATTCTGCTTCTATTCTTCACAATTTCATTCAGGGCTAGCTTTTTTTTTCTCTAGAAACAAATGAACTCTGGTCCCAAAGCAGTTCACTCTACTGGTGCTACAGTCAGGAATATCAAATGATAACCATCAAATAGGTCTGTAGAAACCTTTGATATGCTTCTATGTGGCTGGCATCCTGGTTTAGCTGTGATCTAGAATAGCAGGTAAAAATGGAAAATGAAGCAAAATAAATTACCCCTATCCATGTGGTAGTATAAATTAATATAATTTAGTAAAAACATTGCAAAGTTCACAAAGACATGCTAGAATATAGGGCCTGCAATTTATCTTTTCAAACATGAAGTTGATGGATTAATAAATCATTCTCATTATATTTTAGGGAAAAATAATTGCATTGGAAAAACCTGCTGCCCCTGATCTCAGTACCTCCAACTCAAGGTATGTGTAATGCTCAGCATATAATTATAGTACAGCTTTATATTTTTAGTAATGCTAAAAATCCAATATAGATCCCAAACTGACTCAAGAAAAACAGAATGACAATGTCTAGAACTAGATAGTCATAATTTATTCACATGTTGACACATGGTAGAGCAATGTCAAATTGGAACTCCTGGATACTTCATACATTTACAATCCAAGACCTTAATTGCATTGAAGTTCACTCACTCTTGGCTTCTGTCTTGACATTTAATATTTAACATCCTAGAATGAAGCTCTTCAAAAAGCATTTTAAGAACTTTCCTCTAGATTTGACTGCCAAAGTTACAGCTTGGCAACAATAGCAGAAGCAAAACATTTCCTGACCTGTCTGGATACCCTAGCCTTCCCTTTGATGATTTTGACTCCAGTAAAATTGATTGCTAAGACATTGTGATCATATTTTGCTTCAGTAGAATGCATAACAATTTAGAAATGCAAGTACACAGCATAACATTTTGCATACTATGCAATGGATGTTTTTTTTATAAAATCCATTGCTGAATACATTCAGGGAAATTGTGCATTGGCAACACATGGAAAAAGTGCTAGAGGAACTCAGCAGGTCAGGCAGCATCTATGGAGAGAAATAAACAGTTGACGTTTCAGGTCGAGACCCTTCATCAGGATTCATCATCATCTGGTGAAAGGTCTCGACCCAAACCATCGACTGTTGATTTCTCTCCATAGATGCTGCCTGACCTGCTGATTTCCTCCAGCACTTTTTGTGTGTGTTGCTCCAGATTTCAGAATCTGTAGAATCTCATGTCTCCAAGTTATCCATTGCAAGTGCTTCCTAAAATTAGTCAAAGGTCTGTATGTTTATGCATGGAAGCTCCTTGAGTGTGCAGTGATGCCAAATAGTGAGCAATGGAACTTCGAGGTCATGTGAAATTGCACTGTCCACATGACTGCAAATGGCATGGGACCCAGACACTTTGGCAAGTCTTAATTACACGCATGGGCCCCAGCTATGCCCGCCTCTTCGTTGGCTACGTTGAACAGTCTCTGTTCCAAGCCCACTCTGGCCCCATTCCTCAACTCTTTCTCCGCTATATTGACACCTGCATTGGTGCCACCTCTTGCACCTGTGTGGAACTCAACAGTTTAATAAATCTGACCACTAATTTTCACCCTGCTCTCCAATTCACTTGGACTGTCTCTGACGCCTCTCTCTCCTTCCTCAATCGTTCCATCTTCCTCTCTTATCCACCAACATCTACAAACCCTCTGATGCCTACAGCTACCTCGATTACAGCTCCTCCCACCCTGTTACCCTGTCTCTTGCAAGGATGGTATCCCTTTCTCTCAACTTCCCCACCTCCGCCACATCTGCTCCCATGATGAGGCTTTCCACTCCATGACATCTGAGATGTCCAACTTCTTTACTAACAATGGCTTCCCCCCTACTGTGGTTGAGAGAGCTCGCACCCATATCTCTGCCATTTCCCACACCTCTGTTCACACTCCCACCCCTCCCAGACCCAATAGGGATAGGGTCCCCCTTGTTCTCACATTTCATCCCACCTGCCTACGTATCCAACACATCGTTCTCCATCATTTCCAATGGGACCCCACCACCAAACATATCTTCCCCTCCCCACCCCTTTCTGACTTTCACAGGGACCATTCTCTCCACAACTCCCTGGTTCACTCCTTCCTCCCCACCAATCCCGCTCTTATCCCGGGGACTTTGTGCCCACCCTGCCTCCCCTCTTTTGTCAACCTATCACTGCTCTGCTTTTTCCTCCTATATGTATATTGGGTTTCTCCCTTTCCTATCTTCAGTCTTTAAGAAAGGTCCTGACCTGAAACGTTGATCGCATGCTTTTCTCTACAGGTGCTGCCTGGCCTGCTGAGTTCCTCCAGCGTCATCATGTTTTTCAACCAGAGGGTTAAGGCCTGTTTTAACAGCATGTAAAGGACTCGACATTATCTGGGTTACTGTCAACATATTTAAAACATACAATTTCTTTCAGGCAGGTGCTTTCTTTGTTTTTCACTGTTAATAATCACATCCATTGTCAAACAAATTATGCCTTACCAGTACCTTCTACCATGATCCTCTCCACAGCCAAACAACACCACCCACCCAGTTGTCTCCACAACAAGTTCCTCGCCTCGCACAATGCCTGCAAATCTCACCCCACCCTCAGTATCTCTCCTCCCTATGATATTCATCCCAAATCATTCTCATTTTCTCTTGACCCAGAATCCTATTCCACTTCCAATGCAGATTCTAACTCTCTTCCTCCACAATCTCCACCTTCTAAAATGGCAGGAGCTCGGGTAGAGTTCAGTGACAAATATCTGGTGCCTCAGGAATTATACAACATGGCTGCCTAAAGTCCTTACAGAAACCCATCACATGCAGGTCCCCATAAAGCATTGTTTTTTAGGTGCATTATGACCTATAAGCTAACATTTGCACTCAGAATATTTAGCTATTTCTACTGATGGAGTCTACCTGAATGACCAGAAACTATAATTAATTATAACCCATTGCTGAAATGTGTTCAAAGGCCTGAAAGAAAGGGAGCCTCTTGGGTCCTGTATTTGATAATTAGCTAAAGTGGTGGGAGTTGGGTTGGGATGGACGGGTAAAGGTGGGCCTGGCTTCCCAAGCCTGCTACACTGAGAGTTCTAGGATTTTGACCCGGTGATGATGAAGGATTGGTGGTGGTATTCGGTCATGCCCAGGGCATGGTTTGGAGAACTTGGACATGGCAGCATTCCATTGTATTTTCTGCCTTTAATTTTGTAGGTGGTAGAACCTGCAGAATGGCCAAGTTCTGATGAAAATGCCTTAAAAAAACTGTTGCAATGTGCCTCATCATTGCAGCCACACAATTGAACTGGTGCACCAGTGACGGAGACGTTAAATGTATAAGATGGAGGATGGGGTGCATTTACACAGACTTCTTTGTCCTTGACAGTTTCTAGGCTCATGAATCTTGTTAGACCTGCACTGTAGGAAAATGAGAATATTTCATCACACTCCTGACTTCTTTCTGGTTAAGGGTAGAAAGTATTTGGGGGAATCAAATGTAAGTTACTTACTGAAGAATATTCAGTCTCTAAGCTGGTCTTTTACTGCCAGTATTTATAAAACATGTCAAGCTAAATTGCTGGTCAATTACAAACACCAGGATGCCAATTGTGGAGAATTGAACAATGATAATATTGTTAACTGTCAAATGAAGTGGTTAAGCTTTTTATTGGAGATACTTGTTGTCTAAAAGGTAATTGTTTTTATAAATTTAAAGAAAAATTCTACCATGAAAGTGGATTGAGCCATAAGAAAAATTAAGATCACATCTTCACTGTTGAAACTTGTTCAAAATTTTATTTCATCTTGAAACAATGTCTCCAGAGTACAAGATTGCTGCAATTGGTCTCTACAGAGCAGTGGGAGGAAAGTAGGAATGAACATATATTATGCATCCACCATGGACAGCAACTAAATTAATATACAGCTTGTATCTTTCCTGTTTTTTTTAACTTTTAAGCCACATTTGCTTGCATGCATCATTTCTCTAGTGAAGAAACTGAGGTAAGCAGGAGTCTTCATGCCATATATTTTAGAGCTGTATGAAGAGCAAGCCTTTTGGCAAAAGGTGTTGGAAAGAATCCAGGAAACCACAGGAGACCAGTCCCTTCTGTTGAGACTGACTCATTGGGAGGTTGTAACCAACAAATTCTGAAAGCTCATTCAACTAATGTTGATGATAAGCAGGTGCATTCTGGCAGATGGAGGAATGAGAATTTCCATCCTCCAATGGTAAACATTTGTCTCAGTACACTTACGGAGAATGCCACAAGAGAGAATATAATGTGTCATTTGCTCTTGGGACCAAATATGCTTTTTGAGAAAATTGTCTATTTTTTCTGTTCAGTGAAAAACAAATTATCGACAGCTATAAATAAAGGAAGCTGCATGACATGAATTCTTGGTGTTTTAAGAACGACCCTAATGGTGGTACACTAGATTTGGTATTCCCATAGAACTGAACCAGTGGTGAAAACAAATTAGATGGTGTGATAAGGTTGAAACTAAGAGTTGAGGAAGCCAGAAAAGTCGATTTTAATGACCAGTGAAGGACTGTTGGGAGGCCTTGAACATTTCCTCATTGCAGAAGTGTTCTTTAGCAAATGGTGGAAGCCAGTTTGTGAGCTGGCCCTCATTTCTATTCATTGCAAATCATGTGGGAGTATGAGTAGGAAAATGGCCAACTCTCATGCTCAAACATTCATAATCTGGGAAGTAGAAATCTTACTGGTGGACCTTAGATGAGGATGAATTGGCTCAGCTACTTTGTTGGCCCAGGAAATGCCTTCTCACTCCACAAAAAAAGCTGTTGCTTGCAATTTTTAAGTTAGACAAATGGACAGGGCATGCCATTTGAAGCTGAGCTGGAGCAGTTTGGGTTACTTTACAAACGAGCACCAATAACTAATAGAGTGGCAGTGGTGAGATCACAGACATGATCATCCTGAGAGGGGATGTGAGATTTGTGCTCCACAGAACAGCTACCACATGCCAGGATAGTGGCTCAGCAATACTGGCAATCTGTTCGAGGACAGGTTGTCAGGGTGGTGGGCACCTTCACAGGCTCATTTGAACACTGGTACCCAGAGCTTAGGGACCATAGTTCAAAAGTGCTTCATTGGCTTTGAGACATGCTGTGCCACCAAAGATGTAATAGAAATGAAAGTTTTACATTTAAAATTCCTCAGTCTTCTATTTCACTTTTCTACATTGCTAGATTTTAATTATATTCATAGAGATGGGCCCTTCAGCCCATCATGTCCATGCTGACCATTCTGCCTATCTACAGTAATATCACTTACCCATATTAGGGCCATTTCCTTGTCTAATTAAGTGCCCATCTATATGTCTCTTAAACATAGTGATTGTATCTAACTCCACCACTTCCTTTGGCAGCCACTTCCAGATATCAGCCACTCTCTGTGTAAAATAAAAATTCCATCATCTACTTGTTCATAGAACAATGTCCTGATAATATGTGGAAACCTGTGAAGCAATGTTATTAATTGCTTAGTAAACAAATTAAGAAAAAAGGGCTTGAATAATGCACAATTATGGCAAAAATACTCTTAACATGATACATTAGCAACATACTTTTCAAAAAGCTGCTTCAGCTGCATCTATAAAGTTATTCAGCAATGCCTCACTGCATTAATGCTTCTTCATCAACTTATGGTTCCAGAAGGGATTTGCCTAGATATAGGATCACATTTTCATGTTTCTGTAAGCTGGATGATTTAATTTTAATGAAAAGTAAAATGTAAAGGAAAATCAGGGACTTCATGGTAATTCATGAGTTTTCGATCCTCAGTGTCAGACAAGCAAAAGCACAGAGAACACCAAACAACTGGAGCAGCAAAAACACCACCACCGTAATTTTCATTCAAGTGTGCGGGGTCTGGAGGTCTTCACAGTGGTTATGATGCCTGCTTCAGCTTTCATTAGGAAGTAGTAGCCTGTGCAAGGCCCAGGATAACATGGGGAACTGGTCTCAGTAGGCCCCTTTGAAGTAAAAGACTTACCTGGCTCAGGTTTTCTGTGGAATCTTCTCAGGATTAACAGCTAGTACCAACCCTATCGAAGCTTGCAATCTCTACATGGTCTACAGTCAGTCATCAACAAACTGATGGAGGCTGTTATCAACAGTGGCAACTACTCACCGATAACCTAGTCATTGATACATAAGTTTAGGTTAGAGGACCACACAGCTCCAGAACTCATCGCAGTCTTCGACCAAACATGGACCTAAGAGCTGAATTCCAGAGGTTAGTTGAAGGTGACTGCCCTTGACATCAAGGCATTCCCTGACAAGGTATGCGATCAAGGAGCCCTGGAATGAATGGGTATCAAATAGAAGACACAAAAGAAGATCATCAGAGGTTAATCATTCCAGCCCCAAAATATCACTGCAGGAGTTCTTCAGGGCAGTGAACCAGCCCGAACCAGCTTCAGCTACCTCAGCAATGATCTACTGTCCATTATAAGGTCAAAAGTGGGGATGTTCATTGATGATTACACAATGTTCAATTCCATTTGAAACTCCTCACATTATCGTTCAATGGCATTACCTTGGCTGAGTACCCCACCATCAATATTCTGGGAGTCAGCATTAACCAGAAACCATACTGGACCAGCCACCTAAATCCCATGGCTGCAAAAGCAGGCCAGAGGCTGGGTATCCTGCAACAAATGACTTACCCCCGGCACACCAAAGCCTTTCCACCAACAAGAAGGCACATGCCTGGAACGTGAGTGAATATGCCCCACTTGTTTAGATAACAACCCTCAAGAAGCTCAGTATCATTTAGGACAAAGGAGCCATTTGATCAGCATCTCAAGTACCGTAAACATTCATGCCCTCCACCACCAGCGCAGTAGTTGCAGTGTGTACCATTTACAAAATGCATTGCAATTACTCACCAAGACTATTCCAGGAACATCACCAAAAAACCTTAAGACCTGCTTATGCTCTAATTTATATAATTTAAAAGATGTAACATAATTTTTATTTGGTTGAAGAACTTTGAATACACTATCTTAAAATCTCTACAACACCTTGCAAACACTAATGCGTTCTGTGCACTATAGACACAGGATATCGGTTGTGCCAAGGGTTATACCACTGTGAAGTGAAATTCCAATTTGTACTCCACACTGATTAATTTACAGTTTCATTTTGGAGCAGTAGAAGGTGCCAAGTGAAAGCTCCAAAATGCACTGCAGGGAAAATGATTCCCTGTCTTGAATACCTTCCAGATCCCAATCTTGGAATGGGACTTATGGAAACTTCAGATCTGAGCAACTGCCCCCTTAGCCTGGTTTTAATATTGCACTTCATAGGTAACATGGTGAAAATTACAAAAACAACAATATTTATTTCCAGATTTGGAATAGAGAAACTACGTTGGGATTCCAATATTTTTAAAAATTGTTTCACTCTTTTATTCAACAGTGACAATAAATATATACTAAAGGCTCTTATTGTGAAATGTTATTTGTAATTGTGAAGTTTGGAAATGCTTAGGTGTATTATCTGTTTCAATCGTAATGGTATTTGAGCCTGTTAATCTTCCTAGTTATCAGCTGGGGCATAACTATACAATGATAGTGGATTACTGTCCCCTGAGGCCCACTTGGAGCTGTCTGTTTTCTTTGTGTTGGACTTTCCTTCTTTGTCAAGTTTGATTATTTGCTTGTATTTTGTTGCCTGGAGGCCTTTTGCTGCAGGATAGAGACTCTGCAGTGCCCTCCCAGTCCTTTTTGGATACCAGATGATTACAGTGCAACAGGTGCACTCAGATCACTCCCCAAACTTTACATCTGTTGAGCACAGAAACAGCATGTTAACTGCTCCAGCAGGCCAGCTGCAATTTTACTGTTACCAGTTCTGCAATGGATCAGGTGGCAAGAGGAAAGGCTGATGACCTTTGACTATGTACTGATACATGAAAAGGCTAGACTTTCAAAGTATGCTTTGATCATCACATTTTGTGGTGAAAATAGAGACAGAGTTAAAGGTGACCATCTCTCAGAGGAAGTGATGGACAGTTTTCTTTATGAAACTGGAGTTTAAGCTGGTGACAGATGACATTTTGATCAGAGGTAGTATAAATCGTGTTAGCACGTGAAAATGAACCAATAAAACTTGAAGTGATAATAAAATGTTACCTTTTGATACTTAAAATAATAATTAAGTCAATTTGCATCTTTAAATACTTATTTTAAAGTACAATTAAATAATTGTTCAGTAAAATTTTTGCATGATCAAATTTACAGGACAAGGTCATTGAAGATTTCTGATTGTTCTTATTTTCCTGCGGGAAACACAACAAAAAAAAAATTATCTTTAGTTCAACTTCAAGTACAGTCAAGTCTTAATGCTTTCATAAATTTTTGTCAAATGGTACATTGCTATTTTAAATTTATATTTTCTGCCGTGTTTAATCATAATTTTACAATATTACCCATTTCATCATTTCTGTGGTAATGTTGAATGAACTAAATTTTATATCCCAACAATGAATGCAAGAGAATATTGCCATGCTTGACTCAAATACCAGAAAAGAATGGCACAAATAATTCTAAAAATATCCTTGGGCTTCATTGAAATTAAGCAAGTGAGCTACTGATATCAATTGAATGAGAACAAGCAGCAGTGTCATTGTGAAATACTCTTGGGCCTACATGAAGGTCAGTTTAAAAAAATAGCATACCATGTTCTTCAGTGGCCACCAGTGGTTCCATTAAGGTCGGATAACTTGATAGTGAGAGTCCAGAAAATTGGAAAAACCTCAGTAACTTTCCTGAAAATGGGTGCAGGGAACTCATTACAAATCTGTATTCTAATCAGGTGTGAGCTTTTGCTCAACTAAATTTAGTCTCTTGCACTCATTTTACATACATCACACACACCTGCAACAGTGTTTAATTTAGAGCGATAGTGCATTACAACAGCATTTCTTCATGTATTTGTCTCACATTCTTACTGATTTGCATGTAGACATAGTTAATCTGGTCAATAAGATCTAATGGAGACTGTTGAAAAGGTTGTGCCAACAGTTCAGTTAGAACAATGTCCAGCAATTTGAAGAATGATTTAAAATCTGACTGGACTAAGGAGATTTGCCCGCTATTGTGGTCACTTTAAAAAAATAATTTCGTCATTTAGAATTTAACATTTATTCAGTTATAAAAGTTTAAAATCCAGACTTCTAGCTGCTATGTTTAAAAACAAAATTCTGCTGATTCCCTGTTGTTAGTTTCTCATGTTTACAAAATAAAATGTTTAACAAATAATATTATCTTGATAAACAGTTTGGTTAAGTTTTAATTATTTTGCACTATAATATAAATAGTTCAATAATCTGGGTGAGGGGATTAATTTGTGCCATGCAATCATAATGTAAAGGGAGTTGTTCTCAGTTAACAAAATAGTGAGGAATAGAAAATAGAGAATTTAGAAAATACTAAGTTATTACTTATTTAGTAGTGTATTGATCTCACATTTTAGAAAATGTATATTTTTAAGTATGATCATTCTTATCATAAAGAAACAATGGCATCCACAATGTTCTGGTCTAACAATTGAAGTTCCTGAAATAACATTGCCTGGAAATTCATCCCCAGTTAGTAACAATAACCATATCTAATCTCAACAGCTCATTACACTTTGCCTCTGAAATTCATTCCATTTACTTCAATGGTCATTGCATAGTCACTTTAATTTTTTTACGATGACGGGGGATGAACTTTGAACAGTAGGTTTTGGAATTCCCCAAAAAGACAAAAGCAAATGTACTCAGTTACATGTAGATCAAGCTATTGGGGCACCAGTGGATTTTATCTGGAAAGCCTCTGGCTACAAGTTGCAAGCATACTACTGAAAACATTGCTCTACTTAATGTTTAAGCAATTTAAAGCATGCTTCAGGCTGATGCTTCAAATTTAATTAAAAATAGTAACAGATCCATTGCATTCCATTTATGTATAATTTCTAGTTTGCTGCTAAAAAAGGCATATCACAATATTTTCCACTGTGTTCATTTTATTCATTCCAAAAAATGCGTTTTTAAAGCTTTTATGGACTTGTTAAAACTAATGCACAGAGAAGTACCAGGGATTTAAAAGAGCAATTCAAGTGTTACAAATTTCTATGAAGTCTAGCTCAGTTGAAATACTGTATTTAAAAAGGACAATAGTTGCTATATGCTGCCTTACTTTTCACTTCCTACTAAACTAAGGAAGTATTCCAAACAGCTTATCAATCATGAATATGTTATTTTTATAACTATATAAAACTTTTATGAGAACAAAAGAACTGGTTAGATCAAGGATGTTCCTTTTAATTTGCAAAGGAATCTGAGGGGTGACATGATTGGAGGTAAGGGTTAGAGTGGCATAAAGAGGCTAAGTAGTAAGAATTTTATTTTCTCATAGTGGGGGTGTTTGAAACAAGAGGGCATAGGTTTTAAGATGAGTGGGAGAAGGTCTAGAGGAGATCAGAGGGGAAAGCTTTTCATACAGAGTGGTAGATATCTGAAGACACTGCCAGAGGAGTTGGTGGAGGGAGATACACTCACAACATCTAAGGGGCATCCAGACAGATAATTGAATAGCCAAGACATAGAGGGCTATGCACCTAAAGCAAGCAAATGGGATTAGTATTGATAGGTACAATGATTGGCCCAATGAAGGGCCCATTTCTTTGCTGTAAGACTTAATGTCTCTATCAATGAAATTGTCTGCTTTCCTATCTTGCAGTGTATACATGTAAAATCTTTTAAATCTAAGCAGATCCAGTTGAGGTATACACTACAATTCATATCTTTAACACATTCCCAAGTGTTTCATAGCCAATAATAAACCTTAAATGCAGTTCCAATTTGCATGCTGTAGATGTGGAAATAAATGACTAGTTAATCGTCTGGTTGGGGCATACATTGATATAATTGAAACTGGGAAGTTTCTCCTTCTCTTTGTGCGGTTGTATGGAAACTTCTCTCTCTACCTTAACAAGACATCCAAAAGACAGTGACTTGGGGTTTCACATGCAGAGGCATGTGAATTAGTAATAAAAAGAAAATGCTTATTGCAGTATATTTAGTTATGAAATGTATTGTGTTTGTGTGCTTTGTGTTGCCGTAGTGATAGTTTACCAGTAGTTAACCAGAGGGCTGAGCTCAGACATGTCTCAGTATCTTTCTCTATTATTATAACAAAGGTTAATACAGTGCCATCAAGGTAAAATTGACCTCAGCTAGATACTGTAAATGTCCTGTACATTGTTTTGGAATGCATAAGCAACCAGCAATAGTTTTTTATTATAATTAAAGCTCTACAGTTGAAGGAAACTGTGGAGTAATAAAACACTTGGACAGGCACGTTAAGTTGAGGGATCAAAAGACTTTGATTCTTATTTGGAATGTTTTGAACAGTGTTCAGCAGAAAATGAAATTGCAACTGAGAAGGTGGCAAATATATTCATCACTATTTTGGGCTCAGCAGATTTTGGATTTAAAAACATAGGAACAGATTTCATTGCTGTTACCAGGAAGAAGGAAAAACTCTTATTGATGGCATCATTGTATTGAAGCATCAGGAAAGCTGCTGTAATTTTGGTGCGATCCTAGATAATGCCTTCTGAGATCAGTTTGTCTGGGGTCTCCAAGTGGAAGCTTATCACAAGCAGCTGTTGTCACAAGAGGATTTGACTCTTAAGTCAGCCTGTGATATTACACTAGCTTTGGAACTTTGCTGTAAGGACACCAAGGAATTAGTGCACATTCTGACCCAAACTGAGGCACTGTTGAAAGAACTTATTCTGCACCAGAAGACAACACAAGTGCCAACATGTGAAGTGAGCCCCCTCCATTTCATCAGCAAACACAGGGTCCTCAGAAACACGTTCCTCAAACAATTACCATGTAAGACAAACAAGCATGTTACCATTGTGGTGGAAATCATCAGCAATTTCCCTGTGGGATTTTCTAACTCGGGAAAGGGGCCAAATTGAGGAAAAATAGGGAGCTAAAATGCAGAGAGCTAAAATAAGTGTAAAACACATTGCTTATGCAAGGTAAGTGACTAATACCAAAAAGGACACTGAAACAAATTTATGTTATTGACTGTCCAGGCAATTCAAGGAGCTCAAGACTTCAGCCGACTCTGAGGAAAATGGATGCTGTTGTTAATGCAGCAGCACCGAGCAGCATGGCAAAGATCAGGCTATTCTTGGGTTTGTTGAATTATTATAAACACTTTCTTGTCCACTTGTCAATCTTGATACAGTAGAGGCCAGATGGAACTGGTCTCCACAATGCAAGAATACATTTCAGTAGTCAAATGCCAACTTTTGAATAACAAGTAGCTACATGCTACATTTCAGAGAAGCGTTTGAGACTTGCTAGTAGGTGCGGCCTGTCCCCCACTCCTCCGCCTTGGAAATCACCCCAGCTGTCTTCTGGTTCATCTGGGGACCCAAGATAGAGCAAGTCCGATGGGTCATGATGCACAAGTCTGTGGACAACAGGGGATAAAGCGTACCCAACATCGTGCTCACCCTGATGCTCACCTTTGTGTGTGACTACGTTAGGCTGAGCTTGGAACCAAAGCACATGGGCACAAAGCAACTCCATGTGCTGAGGTTCCATCTGTCCCTGGTGTTACGAAGGATGGGTCTGGCCCTGTGCTGCACAACATCCAAGTCATCTGGACATTGCCACTCTACCTGTCCTTCATGGAAAAATTCTTCCAGACAGACACCTTTGATCACAAGTCCATCAGGCAGTGGTCAGCACAAAACGTCCTGCAGATACTATGGAGGACAAGGACTCGATAGATACTATGGGTGGTTCCCTGTCCAAATCATCTGGTGGAATGCCTCATCACCAGAACTCACCAACAAGCACCAAGTCCTCACTTGGCTGGTGGAGAGAGGGGTTCTACTGGTCAGATCTTTCCTGTACGGTCAGAATATTACCCCCAACGCACGCTGCCCTCAGGATGACTGCATTAAAGAAGAGACAGTCACCCACCTCTTTGCAGACTGTGGATCTGCAAAGAGGGTGTGGAGAAGGATGCAAGGGTCCTTGTCACAGTTTATCCCAAGCAGGAGTAAAAGGGACCAGCTATTCATCAAGGCCGTACATTGTGGGTTTCCAGTGGCATAATACCTCCAATATTCCAAAGACAGTCACAGGCCAACCAGTATGAATGCCTTGGCCCAGGGTTATCCCTGCTGGTCAGTCCAGACATATAGAATTTTCTAAGTCAGTGTGTGTCCTGTGAGGCTGTTTGAAATCAATCTGTCTCTGCACCTCTGCATCAATGATCACCATGGGAGTGCATTCACAAGGACTATGCTTGAAGTGGCATTTTCCACTTAAAATGGCTGGAACTGCATCCTGCACAATTGATAGGATTCTGAATCTTCTGAAGCATCTTTTTGCATCCTAAGGATTACCACGAGAGCATGGGTTAGACTTCAGTCCTCAGATTTTGCAAATTTGAGTTCTATCTGTAATAAAAAGTGTGGTGCCGCATTTAGTTTGTACCGTACAAACCTTCAAGAAGGCTTTGAAGAGACAGAATTTTCAATGCATTCCTTCTTCCCAAAAGTCAGCTTGGTTTATATTTGCATGGGGGAATGTTGAAGATTGATTGAAAGGAAATCTGCCAAGTTGTTCTTAAGATATCAAACAGGCACTTGACTGGCCTAGATCAAGCTTCATTTGTCCTCCATTGTTTCCAAGTATCAGCTAAGGCAAGTGGGAGTGAATGAGATGACCAGGCATGTCTGGATGTTCTGTCCTGGGGAGATGGTGATCATCTGGGATATTGGATCTCGAAAGAAGCTGTGGGTTTCTGAAGAGGCTGTCAAGTGTTAGGGAGCTTTGACCTACACCATACAAGTGGAACATAGTCACTGTCATGTTCACGTGGACCACCTATTACTTTCATGAGTTCCAGCATGGCTAGTAGATATTCTTTCAGATTAAGACAGAAACGTGGAAGACTTTGTTCACTCTCGTGTCTATAGCACAACCTGTCCCACACGCAAATTATTGTTCTGCCTCACCATCATCCATAACTCCTGAATGAAGAATCCCTTTGCAGCAACAGTAGGCATCAGAGTGATTTGACCTTTAAAATGGACATATCTTAATGTATTTTGTTAGTTTGGCAACAAGTTCTGTAAGTCATCAGAACATCTCTCTAATGTTGTTATCAAATCATAGAAACATACAGCACAGAAACAGGACCTTATAGCCCACCTCATCCATTCTTACTCTGCTCATCCCATTTGCTTACATTAGGTCCATAACCCTTCACTCATTTCTGATCCAATTGCCTGTCCAAATGCTTTCTAAACATTGTAATTGTTTTTGCCTTCACTACTTCCTCTGGAAGATCATTCCACATATCCACTGCTTTCTATGTGAAAACCTTAACCCTCAGATCTCTTTTAAACTTATCCCCTCTCACCTTAAACTTGTGCCCGCTAGTTTTGAACTCCGCTGCCCTGGGAAAAAAAGATTCTGACTATCCATCCTATCTAAGCCCCACATAATTTTGTAAACATATATAAGGTTATCACTCAGTCTTCTATGTTCCCTATGTTCCAGTGAGAATAAACCCAGCCAATCCAATCTCTCCTTATGACTACAGCCCTCCCTTCGAGGGAACATCCTGGTGAATTTCTTCCGCACCCTCTCTACTCTACCACATCCTCTCAGTAATATGGTAACCAGAACTGCACACAATACTTTAATTGCTGTCTAACCAATGTTTTGTACAACTGCAACATAATGTCCCAACTCTTCTACTCTGTGCCTTGGCCAATAAAGGCAGGCATATCAATAGGCTTTTTCACTCCCGTATCCACTTGTGTTTCAGAAAGCTATGGACTTGCACATCAAAGTTTCCATGTACATTAATGCTGGGGCTGAACTGCCTACTTCAACTCATGGTTAATAACTGCTTTGTTCCAAGTTGATGAGTAGTAATAAACTGTATACTAATGTGAAAGGAAATTTATCAAAAGCGGGATGAGTGTAAGAAACTGAGTTATGTAATTCATTGTGTTTGTCTGGCTTGGGTTGCTGTATTGCTGACTTACCAGCAGTTAACTAGCAGGGGGAGTTCAGGAGGAGAGAAAATGAAAATTACTACACCCAGATGAACAGCAAATGGCTCCATATTTTTTTCCCTGTATTGTTACACTGAAGATTATTACACTCAGCAGGTAAAGCAGCATCTGTGAAGACAGAAACAGAGCTGCCGTTGGAGTGAATGTTATGAAGTTGATGACTTTTCATCAGAACTGTAAATCAGTTCCTGTGCAGCAGATCAATGACCACTTTCATCATGGGCTTACTGCATGGGTCTAACTGGGCCTAAGGTCCGAGCCATCAGGTGGTACTAACTTGGCCTTACCCAATAAGGGCCTTTCTTGTACCAATGAAGAGTCTGCAAAGGATTTCAGATAAGTCGGCAACTAGTGCTAGGCCCAGTGGAGAGATGCCCATTGCTGGGGGGGGATAGGGTTCTGGATTGGAAGATGATGTGGATGATGATTGGCTGGACTGTTGGGGGTTGGGCTGTGTGCTGGAGTGTCTGGGTCTTGCAAGTGATAGAGGTAGTGTGGGAGGGACTGCTGAAATTGGTGAGCCAGAATCTGTGATCTGAGAGCAGTGGGTTGGGATGGGGCGGTTAGTGGTCAGTTTACGTAATGTCTGTTGGCCAGAGGACAGGGGGAGAATAACTGGGTCAAGAAATTGATGGGTGGTGGGTGTAGCTGTAACATAGGGAGGCGCAGCTTTAAAGGGACCTGCCTGAATCAGGTTCCAGTGCTGGGAGTTACTCAGTAAAATCCCTTTAAAGAATGGAGCTGAAGAGCAGGAAATGGAAGGAACAGACATGCATGAGATTAAAAAACTAAATTCTTCCAGCAAAACTGGTTATAACATCACTATTTCCACATTGGCAACAGAAAATTGATCATCCATGGGAACACAATTTTCATTGGAGGATACTTGGTCAAATTTCTGGTGTAGTGTGTGATTTAACTATCAGAAAACAAAAGAAACGAGCTTTGGGAAACATCCAGGTATCACTGACATTTATTGCCCTTGAACTGAGTCAACCACATTGGTGGGTCCAGAGTCACATGTAGGTCTGACTGAGTAGGGATGGCAGATTTTCTTCCCCCAAGGATAATAGTGAATCAGATGGTTTTTAACCACAATCCAGTTCTTTGGTGGTCATCGTTACTAATGACTCAATTCTTCCCCCCCACCAAATTCTAAATAATGAATCAAATTTAAATTCCCCAGCTGCCATGGGAGGATTCGAATTTGGTCTCTGGATTGTAAATCCTGGCCTCTGGATTACTTGTTCAGTAATTAAATTGCTGCAGCTGTGTATAAAACTTCCTCCAGTAAGAGCTTTGCTTGGTTATTTTATGTTTGGCAACAATGTCGCACATGTGATACTTCCCATTACAACAGTAAATGATTTTTTAAAATTTCTCAGCTGGCAGTTTTGTATATTTTTTGTTTTCTTTTAAATGTATTTTGATTATAAGACTAGCACTGAAGAAAGCAATGTTACATGACTGACTTTCTAGACAAGCAGAACTGGCAACATTATACTCCTTCAGAATCATCTCGATTATTTGCTCAAGAATAGAAGTGGAACTTGAATTGACAACTATCTCTGAGAGAGTAGAGCTATAAGCGATCCAAACTATCACCTATTAATTGAATTTTTTGCTCAGAAACACAAAAGAAAATCAAAATCTTTTCCTAATAATCTACTACCTTAAATAAATCTGCTTAATGTATATGTTTTTATTTTGCAAACTGGGCTGAAGGAAAATATAACAATCACCCCAGTGTTCCATTATCACATCTGGCACATGCCTACTTTTGCATTTTGTTACAGAGTCAAACAGCATGGAAGCAGGCCTTTCAGCCCTCCTAGTCTGCACTGAACAACAAGTACCCATTTACACTAATCCTATTTTAATCTTATTTTATTCTCTCCACATTCCCATCAACTCCTGCCAGGTTCTCCACTCACTCACGTACTAGGAACAACTTACAGTTGCCAGTTCACCTACTGATCTGCATATTTTTTGGGATGTGGGAGCAAACTGAAGGAAACACATGCAGGCACAGGGAAAACATACAAACTCGACTCAACATCAGGAGTCAAGATTGAACCCAACTTTCTGGAAATGTGAGGCAGCAGCTCTAATAGCTGTACTACAGTGCCACCCTGAATTCTGTTAGAGTTGTAGAGTACTACAGCACAGAAACAGGCCCTTCGGCCCATCTAGTCCATGCCGACCTGATCTTCTGCCTAGTCCCATCGACCTGCACCCTCCAAGCCTCTCTCATCCATGTACCTATCCAAACCTCTCTTAAATGTTATAATTGAACCCACATCCTATGTCCTCTAGTTCTAGTCTCACCCAGCCTTAGGGGAAAAAGCCTGCATGCATTCACCCTATCTATACCCCTCATAATTTTGTATACCTGCACTCATTCTCCTGCACTCCAGGGAATAAAGTCCTAACCTATTCAATCTTTCCCTATAAGTCAGGTCCTCAAGTCCCAGCAACATCCGTGTAAATTTTCTATGCAGTCTCTCAAGCTTATTGATATCTTTCCTGTGGGTAGGTGACCAGAACTGCACACAATACTCTAAATTCTACCTCACCAACATCTTGTACAACTTCAACTTAACATCCCAACTCCTGTACTCAATGCCCTGATTTATGAAGACCAAAGTGCCAATAGCTCTCTTTATGACCCTATCTACCTGTGACACCACTTTTAAGGAACTATGGACCTGTATTCCTAGGTCCCTTTGTTCTACTGCACACCTCAGAGCCCTACCATTCACTGTGTAAGTCTTACCCTGGTTTGTCCTCCCAAAGTGCAACACCTCACACTTGTCTGCATTAAATTCCATCTGCCATCTTTCAGACCATTTTCCTAATTGGTCAAGCTCACACTGCAAGCTTTGATAGCCTTCCTCATTGTCCACTATGGCCCCAATCTTGGTGTCATCCACAAATTTGCTAATCCAGTTTACCATATTATCTAAATCATTAATATAGATGATAAACAACAACAGACCCAGCACCTATCCCTGCAGTACACCACTAGTCACAGGCCTCCAGTCAGAAAGACAACGATCTACTACCACCTTATGGCTTCTCCTGCTAAGCCAATGTTGAATCCAATTGACTACTTCATCCTGAATGCCAAGCAACTTAACCTTTTGGAGCATCCTCACATGCAGGACTTTGTCAAAGGCCTTGCTGAAGTCCACGTAGACAATGTCCACTGCCTTTCCCTTACAAATTACAAATTTGTGCCTTACAATCCCAAGGGGGCAAAGGAATATATAGCTCTAATGCAGATCCAGAGATGCATGAAACTAGACAGTTTGAGATACTTATGCTGGAGAAGGCCACTGACTGTGCAAGACCTAATAGGAGTCAGTAGCATCACAGGAATGTAAAAACATAACACCTGATGCAGTATTATCTTATCACCACCAGCACAAGTTCTTCTGCAGCACAATTTATTATTGGCAACTCCCATGCTTACATTGCTGTTTGTGAACCTCACTGTAATGACCAGCTCAGCATGAACTAGCATGCATTTGCAAAAGTCTGTTTTCTGGGTTTGTGAATTTTACAGAAGCAGAACCTGTCTTTATAGTTTTAACTGTGGGTCCACAAGTAATTTCTTCAAGATTAAATTTTAATTAAAACACCATGTGTAACTGTATGTAAAGCACCCTCCAGGAAGAGTTCTACTTGGTTATTGTTACCTTCATCAATAACGTTGCACATCCCATTACAACAGTAAATATTTCTTAACCTTTAACCTTTTTTTGGTGTATTTTCTGATTATTGGTTTCTTTAAATGTACTTTGATCAGAATAAATACAAAGTTGAATACAAATTACAGCTAAAGTCTTAATTTTATACAGAAAAAAAATGTAAAATTAAGGTAAGGGAGTGCTGTGTGTTTCTCACCCAAACTCATGGCATAGCTTCAAGCTCTTATTACATGAATTCCAAAGCCTAACTACCTTTGTTCCCTCGGGGCTTCTTCAGTACTGAGTACCTGACCTCGTTATGCCACTTATTTGACCTATATCACTAATGTGCCCTTGTGCGTGAAAAGCCAGTTTAACCCTTCACAGGATCAATGAATATGGTCGAAAGGATTGAACTACTCTAAAGTTGCTTCCCTATCAAACTTATCAAGTGACATGCCTAAGAAAAAACTGAATACATTTTGTACACATTTTCTACACATCTACACATTGGCAGTCTATTACAAAAAAAACTACCAAGATCTTCAAATAAAGAAAATAGTGATAATGTTTTCATTTTTGTATCATAATGCAGTTATATCCTTTAAAGGGTTCTGTATATATGATGAATTTAAATGAGAAATGGCATATTTATAAGACTGTAACATTTTCAAATCTGCTTTGAATTTGTGCTACAAATGAGAAGAAAATTGTCGATAATTTTATAGAGATATAATAAACATTGTATACTAATTACTAAACAGCTAGGTACAGCAGGCACAGCAAGTTATTTGGCAAATCACTTGAATGTATTTGAATGAATTGTGGGGCTTGTCTGAGATATTTTTTCTGCCTCTAAACTCCACCTGAAAGGGTGAATCCACATATCCTGCCAGTTATTCTGCCAATGCCAACCAAACATGCACGTCATTAAAGTAGTTCTATATCTTCATATTATGTTTGTGTCCAGGTTGCCTTTTAGTATTTTGTTCTGTACATATATCATTGAACACAACACATTGTAATTTGTCAGGAGTTGCCAGATATTACAAGAAAAAAAATTGACAGAGAAAAGTCAATTTTATGTGTGCAAATTATGTATGTTGAATATTCAGATTAGTTTGTTTATAATAAAACATTATGAAAATATGTTAATAATGATTTAAAGCTAACTTGACAATTAAAAATGTATGTTGTCAAAATGGAAATATGAAGAGTTGATTTTTAGTTTTATATACATATTGTGTACATATGCCAATATATGCTAAAGTGTTTTTCTATTTAGCTATAAAGCTATCTAGATAACATTGTGTTGTTCCATATTAACTAACGTTTGTAGTACTTGAGTATTCTGGCAAGACAAAACCAAGAAAGATTATTTGAACAATTAAGATATTGATCTTCTAGACTTTTCAATGAGATTGGCACATGTTCGCTTTCAACTAGTGATAACTAGATTTATTCTCCAGAGAGGATTCTTGTGTTAACTCTGTGTGTACCTTTGGTTGAAACTGATTATATTAGGCTCTTGGGAAAATGTCTCATATGTTTCCATGTGTACTTTTAATTAGGAATAATTAAGCAGGACAAGCAAAGGCTAATTTTCTGATTGTGGTTAAAAGGTAATTATATCTTGTAATAAATTTGGTTGGTCGTAGGTGTGGGAAGATCTGCTCATCTGATTACTTTCATTCTGCATGGTAAATTATATAGAAACCAAATTTCAGAGCTATTGTTTTCAAACTAAGAAAGGGCTATCTCCAGAACATCATGCTATTGTAAGGAATAGGCAGCCTAATAGTTTGGCTGAATTTTTTCTTTAATTGGCTCAGTAACTGTACTTCTTCATCATATTAAAGTGAAGGCAAAGCAGATAATGTGCTGTCATAGTAAAATGGCAGGTGTCCAGCCTGGTGATACAATGACAGATATTGTAGAGGATTAGATGTGTGACTGTCCATCAGTTTGAAGAGGTCAGAATAATGGGAGGGAGGTCAGATTAATAATAAATATTTTGAGAAATAAATTAGTTTTTTCAAAGATCTGGCACATGATAATGCACAAGTTGAATAAAATAGCCTCCATCTTACTGGATAATTTTAAAAATTAATAATTTTTGGGCAGTGCGGCCTCTTTGGGGAATCACTGTAGTGAAATGCTACACTGTTGTCTGTATGCTCTCAGAACTGAAATAATTCTTTAGAGGGTTATTGCAGCTGCATTTCAATCATCACGTGCAACATTGCTTGTTGGTGGTCAGAATCATTGGCTTAATATTGGGTTCTTCCTCCTTTCTTTAAACTATATAATAGTGTTCATATTGACACATTTTATTTACCACAAATCAGTGGACAGATGAACTCTGTCAAGCCTCACTGAATGAGTAATTCTGAGGCTTGTTGTGAACTTAAACCTGATTAATGATTTGTGGATATTTCTTGTGGGTGTTCCATTTTTGTGCTTAAATGACTTGTTCTTACTAATATCAGATTACTTGAACTTGCTTTTAATAAACACTGATACCCTTGTTCATTGGAATGCTTTAACATAGCATCTGGATCACAGCTTAGAAATGAAACCTGTAGCTGGGCTAAAGATAGGATTAGGGTTTCCTTGCTTTTTTTGTGTGAAGCATTTTGAGAGGCAGTGTGCTTTGGATATCCTGCCATAGCAGACATTTCATCATCTTCTTAACTATGGAGGAGCCTGCTGATCAACACCAATGCCCAAGAATGTTAAAACTCATTTTTGATTGCATGTGCGAGATGTAAAATATAGTAGCTGTTGTGTAAAATGTGTATAGAGCATGCAACCAAGAATGAATTTCTAACCCTGCATATTTCAGTTTCCTCTGTCATGTCTTTGTATAAATGGTATGAATTGGTATCCATTTCAAGGTCTTTCCATGAATATCTTGCAGCACAGATGTTACTCAGCAGGCAGATTTTTAAACATACTCTAAAATACTGTCAAATATATTTGATACAAGAATTATGCATAGACTTGATGTATACCAAAAAGAGTTTGATAGTTCTTATTTATAGTAGTTTTGACATAAATTGTGAATTAGATTGAAAGTGAGGAAACCCAAATCTCATTTGTGCTATTGAAGTGAATTGCTCATGGACTCAGGAAATAAAGTCTGAAGGTAGGCAATGTGGCATACCACAAAGTCATCAAATGACATAGACTAATTAGCAGAGTAGTGAGACGTGTGATCAATTAAGATGTGAAGAAATACATTTTGGGGGTTGCTCTGAGAACATTAGAAGCCAACCACATACTGGGATTACCTGTAGGCCAGAATGAGACAGTCAGATTTTCACACCAATCCAGATGCTTTCATGAATTTTTATTATTGTATGCCAACCTACATAAGACAAAATTTATTAATATCTGAACAGTAACCTCTGGACTACTAACCCCATGCATAGAGTGCAGGTAGATAACTCCATAAAGAAAGGATAGCAGAAATTTGTTTTTTATAAAAATGGGCATGCATCACAAGAGCAAATAATTCATGCAACATTTGTAAAATGTGTTAGATTGGACACAGACAATTGCCATTTTGACATTCCATTATGCTAAGGACAAAAATACCATAAAATGTGGAGTGCAGGTTCATAAGATTGATGTTATGAGAACATAATTAAGATATTGGGTCTACTTTCACTGAAATAAGGAGGTTTAAGAGGAAATGAGGAAGGGTTCTGTAAGCTTACAGACTTCCACCAAGCTACGTGTGAAACTACCCAGTAGCTCATAAACCTGAGTTATTTGAATATTATTACTCACCTCTCGTGTAGTAGTTATAGTCGTTATCATGATAGTACTCGAAGTAGTAGCATTTGTTGTAGTAGCCACAGCTTTAAATGTGGCTCTCTGCTATCAGTGCAACATTAATATGCCTACCTTTAGATCAAAAGGTTTCGAAGGTCAAAACAGCCAATGTTACTGTGCTTCTTGATCTTACACCACTGCAATCCCTAAGAGGCCATAGCATGCATAAGTTGACAGTGTCTGATCCTTACCTGGGATCTGATTATCTTTATCATTCCTTTTTTTCCAGAATTGGAACAGAATTTTTGAATACCGCCAGTCTCTGCCAAACCAGAAATATTTGATACTCAATAATTTAGCAATTTATATAAAAGAAATCATGGGATATAGTGCAATCATGGGAGGGTTTCAGTTGAATGGCAATATCTGTAGAGGGGGAAACATAGATTACAGTATAGGTTGATGATCTTTCATCAAATTTATTCCATGAAGTGTCCCACATATTGAAAACATTAACTCTGTTTCTCTGTCCACAGATGCTGCCTGACCTGCAGAGTATTTCCAACACTTTATAGAACATAGAACAGTACAGCACAGGAACAGGCCCTTCAGCCCATGATGTCTATGCTGAGCATGATGCCAAATTAAACTAATCCCTTCTGCCTGGACATGATCCATATCCCTCCGTTCCCTGCATATTCATGTGCCTATCTAAAAGCCGATTGAATGCCATTTTCTGTTTTTATTTTTGGTTTCCAGCATCTGCAGCATTTTTTCTTTTAGGTTGGTGCGTTTTCTTTCTGTTGGGATAGATATATACTGCTTTGTGCACTACTCTCAGGGATCTAAGTACAATAGGGCTGGAAAAGTGCACAAATAATCTATACATGTTTGATACAACCAGAAAGCAATGCTCCCACTGCATTATCATGATTTCCATATGCAGAAACACTAACCATGTTTTTTCTTCCTTTATCCCAATCCAGGTGGTCTAACATTGTAAGCAGTTAGTACCAAGTGCAGCTAGTTAGCCAGCACTGACTGAAGCCAAGCATGCACTTGTAACGCTGATTGAAGCCAAGCATGCAACAACAACATTCATAAATTAGGATTCCTCCTTAACGTTCTTACTTGTACACTCTTACAATTACTCTGAGTCTATCACCCACCTCCACAGCTGCTGAACACTGCTAACTATTCAGCTATGACAGGCACGTTACTTTGGCATGCTGCACATTCACTGACATGTTTCCCTCACTATCAGAGAAGACAACACATTACTAAGGTTTAGACAGGGCAGAGTTTGTTAAGTGTGTCCAGGACAGATTCCTGTCACAGTATGTTGACAGGCCGACTAGAGGGAATGCCATATTAGATCTAGTATTAGGTAATGAACCGGGTCAGGTGACAGATCTCTCAGTGGGTGAGCATTTGGGGGACAGTGACCACTGCTCCCTAACCTCTAGCATTGTCATGGACAAGGATAGGAGCAAAGAGGACAGGAAGATATTTAATTGGGGAAGGGCAAATTATGAGGCTATAAGGCTCAAATTTGTGAGGGTAAATTGGGATGACATTTTTGAAGGGAAATGCACTATGGAGATGTGGTCATTGTTCAGGGATCTCTTGCAGGGACTTAGGGATAAATTTGTCCTGGTGAGGCAGAGAAAGAATGGCAGGGTGAAGGAACCATGGGTGACATGAGAGGTGGAACAACTAGTTAGGAGGAAGAAGGCAGCATACATAAGGTTTAGGAAGCAAGGATCAGATAGGTCTCTTGAGGAATATAGAGTAGCGAGGAAGGAACTTAAGAAGGGGCTGAGGAGAGCAAGACGGGGACATGAAAAGGCCTTGGTGAGTAGGGTTAAGGAAAATCCTAAGGCTTTTTTCACATGTGAAGAGCAGAAGGATGACAAGAGTAAAGGTAGGACCGATTAGAGATAAAGGTGGGAAGCTGTGCCTGGAAGTTGTGGAAGTGGGTCAGGTCCTCAATGAATACTTCTCTTCAGTATTCACCAATGAGAGGGGCTTTGATGACACTGAGGACAGTGTCGGTAAGGTTAATGTTCTGGAGCATGTAGATATCAAGAGGGAGGCTGTGTTGGAGCTGTTAGAAAATATTAGGACAGATAAGTCCTCGGGGCCTGAGGGAATATTCCCCAGGCTGCTCCGCAAGGTGAGGGAGGAGATTGCGGAACTGTTGGCTAGGATCTTTGAGTCCTTGTTGTCCATGGGAATGGTACCAGAGGATTGGAGGGTGGCAAATGTTGTACCATTATTCAAAAAAGGTAGTAGGGATAGTCCAGGGAATTATAGACCAATGAGCCTTACGTCTGTGGTGGGCAAGCTGTTGGAAAAGATTCTTAGAAGAAGGATCTATGGGCACTTGTAGAGTCGTGGTCTGATCGGGGACAGCCAGCATGGCTTTGTGAAGGGCAGATCATGTCTCACAAGCCTGATAGGGTTCTTTGAGGAGGTGACCAGGAAGATTGATGAGGGTAGTGCAGTAGATGTGGTCTACATGGATTTTAGTAAGGCATTTGACAAGGTTCCACATTTGACAAGGCTTCTTCAGAAGGTCAGAGGGCATAGGATCCAGGAAAGCTTGGCCATGTGGATTCAGAATTGGTTTGCCTGTAGAAAGCAGAGGGTTATGGTGGAGGGAGTGCATTCAGATTGGAGGGCTGTGACTAGCGGTGTCCCACAAGGATCAGTCCTGGGACCTCTACTTTTCGTGATTTTTATTAATGACTTGGATGAGGGGGTAGAAGGGTGGGTTAGCAAGTTTGCAGATGATACAAAGGTTGGTGGTGTTGTTGATAGTGTAGAGGACTGATGAAGATTGCAGAGGGACACTGATAGGATGCAGAGCTGGGCTGAGAAATGGCAGATGGAGTTCAACCCGGAGAAGTGTGAGGTGCTACACTTTGGAAGGATAAACTCCAAGGCAGAGGACAAAGTTAATGGCAGGATTCTGGGTAGTGTGGAGGAGCAGAGGGATCTGGAGGTTCATATCCATGGATCCCTGAAAGTTGCCTCACAGGTGGATAGGGTAGTTAAGAAAGCTTATGGAATGTTAGCATTCATAAATCATGGGATAGAGTTTAAGAGCCACGAGGTAATGATGCAGCTCTACAAAACTCTGGTTAGACCACACTTAGAGTACTGTGTCCAGTTCTGCTCGCCTCATTATAGGAAGGATGTGGAAGCATTGGAAAGGGTGCAGAGGAGATTTACCAGGATGCTGCCTGGTTTAGAGAATATGCATTATGAGGAGAGACTAAGGGAGCTGGGGCTTTACTCTTTGGAGAAGAGGAGGATGAGAGGAGACATGATAGAGGCGTACAAAATATTTAGAGGAAAAGATAGACAGCCAGTGCCTCTTTCCCAGGGCACCAATGTTCAATACAAGAGGGCATGGCTTTAAAGTAATGGGTGGGGAGTTCAAGGGAGATATCAGAGGAAAGTTTTTTACCCAGAGAGTGGTTGGTGTGTGGAATATGCTGCCTGGGGCGGTGGTGGAGACAGGTACGTTGGTCAAATTCAAGAGATTGCTAGATAAGCATATGGAGGAATTTAAGAAAGAGGGATATGTGGAAGGAAGGGGTTAGATAGTCTTAGGCGAGGTTTAAAGGTCGGCACAACATTGTGGGACAAAGGGCCTGTATTGTGCTGTACTGTTCTATGATTCTATAACCAATGGCAGTAGTCCAGTCAGGGATTTCTATGTCTGGCAGCTCACTGTCCTGGAGAAGAAACAGCAAGCACTACTGCAGCTTCCTCTGTGCACTTGACCAGTGGCATCAGAGAGATAATTGAATATAGTGACATTCATTTATCTAAACCTCCTCATTTGCTGATTCCTTCTCACCTCACCATCTCCTCAGCTTTACCAGCCAGATAATGTAAGCATCCTTCTCTTCTGTGCATGCTCCTCTTACTATAAATCTTATTTAATGCCTTTTCTCTTTATGAAAAGAACTACCAGGCCAGGTGGTGGCGGATGCACAAGACTTTAGGGAAGGTAGGGACACCCAGGTGTTGGATAGGTTCTGCACTGTGCACACTGCAGAGGGTGGCACATTGTATACTGTTGGATATTGCATCCAATTCTTGTTGTCCCATTATAGGAAGGACGTGGAGATGTGGAGGCTTTGGAGAGGGTGCAGAAGAGGTTTATGAGGGTGCTGCCTGGATTAGAAGATGTGCTATAAGGAGAGATTGGACAAACCAGGGTTGTTTTCTCTGGAGCGGCAGAGGCTGAGGGGAGACCTGATAGAAGTTTATAAAATTATGGGAGGCGTAGATAGAGTAGACAGCTGGTGTGTTTCTCCCAGGGTCGAAATGTCAAATACTGGAGGGCATGCATTTAAGGTGAGAGTGAGAAAGTTGAAAGGATAAGTGCGAGGTAAGTTTTTTTTACACAGGGAAGTTGGGGGTGCCTGGAATCCTGGAATGTGTTGCCAGAGGTTGTGGTGGAGGCAGATAAGATGGGGGCATTTAAGAGGCACTTTTTAATTAGGCATCATTAGTTTATTAGTTTGGCACAAATTAGCAGGCCAAAGGGCCTGTTCCTGTGCTGTGCTGTTCTATGTTCTGTAGATATATAAAGACTGATGGATAACAGAACAAATTGCTGGAGGAATTGGCAGGCTTACCTATTAGTTGATAGGAAAATTCATGAAACACAGGAGAGTCCAGCTCCAATCTTGCACACAGCTTTGCAAGTAGCCTGGAGACTTGTTTTTACAATGTGGAGATGATGGCCAAATTCAATTTAAAACTTGTGGAATCAACTTCAAAGCAGCCTCTGGTGGTCTTATTTTCGGTTTCCACTCCAGAACAGGCAGATGACCCAACATGGAAACAAATTCAGACAGTTGCCACCATGCCCCTGGATATTATTATTCAACACATCCTCCTGTTAGAACATTGAGGCTGTTGAAGTGTTAACTCCCTAAATGTATGTTCTAGGATATTGACCCAGTGATAAGGGGACAGGCAGTTATATTTCTAAGTCAGGATGGTGTATGCTTTGGAGGCAATGCTACAGATGGTGTTCCCATGAACTAGTTAGTCTTGTCCTTCAAGGTGCAGAGGTCAAGTTCTTGGCAAGTTGCAACTGTGGACTTTATGGATGCAATACACTGCCACTATGGTACATAGATGGCGAGGAAAGGCAATGTTCTTGTTCTTGGATGAGATGCCAGACAGGCAATGGTTTTGCCTTGGATGATGTCAAGATTCTCGAGTATTCTTGGAGCAGTAATCATGCAGGTAAATGAAAAGATTTTCAACATACTCCTGACCCTTTGGTGAGTGATGAGTGGAGTCCAATCCGCAGAATACCCAGCCTCTGTCATCATGTTCTATCTACAGTGTCCTATCCAGGTAAGTTTCTGGTCAAGAGTAACCTGCAGGATTTTGATGTAGTTGATTAAATGTTATTAAGTAGAAATAGTCATTGCCATGCACTCATATGGCACAAATGTCACTTGCTAAATATCAGCTCAGTCTTGAATGAAGTCTTGAATAGAAATACAAATAATCTGAAGCAACAAATAATCTTCTGGATGAACTCAGCAGGTTGAGCAGCACTTATGGGGGGAAAGGAATTGTTGACGTTTCGGGTTGAAACCCTGCAACGGGACTAAGAGTGGGGAGGCAAAATGGCCAGTATAAAGAGGAGAAGTAGAGTTGTGAGAAAGGAGTCAGAGGCGATTGGTGGACTGAGGAGACTTGTACAATAATCTGTTCCTGTTTGATACAATCCATAAAGCAAACAGAATCCATGCTTATCTTCACTATAAGGAATTTCTATAAGGATTTCCGTGTGTCACTGGTTACACCAGATATTTCCATGTGTGTGACCGCTGACTCCTCTTCTGCCTTCTCATCACCTTCTTCCTTTTCCTTTTCGTCTGTCATTTCTTCCTCTGTATCCCCCTGCTATACAGCTGTGGACCAGGCCAATATCTGCATGATGGCAGCATGCAGCCACACATTGAGAAAACCTCTCTGGTGTGCACTGGTGTGCAGTTCCAGTGTTTGTGTGTATGATGAAAAAGGTGGATGTTCTTGTGATTGGAGCCTTCACTGGAGTCAGGATCCAGGTACCTAGTGAATAGTTCTTGTTTCCAAGCAACCACCCATTAGCCTACCATGGTGGCTGGAATATAACGGGCAGAGTTGTCTGGCACAAAGTGCATTGGGGCTAAGCATCGGCAATAAGGATCTGTTTGGAGTAGTCAGAGATTACTTTAAGATAAGATTTCTTTATTAGTCACATGTACATCGAAACACACAGTGAAATGTGTCTTTTGCGTAGAGTGTTCTGGGGGCATCCCACAAGTGCCATCACGCTTCCAGTGCCAACATAGCATGCCCACAACTTCCTAACCCGTATGTCTTTGGAATGTGGGAAGAAACCGGAGCACCCGGAGGAAACCCACGCAGACAAGTGGAGAACGTACAAACTCCTTACGGACTGCGGCTGGAATTGAACCCGGGTAGCTGGCGCTGTAATAGCGTTACGCTAACTGCTACACTACCATGCCTTTCATGTTGAGGGAGTGACAACAGGTAGGCACAATAGATTTATGTTATGCAATTCTGCTCTAGCTGGATGCAGTCAATGTGTCTGGAAGATGAAAACCCTCCACATGCACACTGCCTCCTGCACTCTATCAAAGGAAGGATTGAATAGAAAGCTTCTATCACCTCCCTGATCATATAGTCGGCAGCATATTATGACATCCTTAGCAGCAGCCTGGAATGACCCTGAGCAAGGTAAGTTTAAGATTACACTGACCTTCATAGGCTGAATGGCCTTCACATGGTTCTTGGGCAGATCTCTTACTCTGTGCAGAAATAGGATTATTGCTCCTATTTCAAGTGCAGAGAGAAGATCCACTCTCGCAAGACTCTCGCTGACCAGAGTTTAACTCTCCAGCTCTTCTTTCCTCTTCTGGCAGGTTGCCTGATTCATCTGGCACTGTCCTTATCCTCCCCGTCAGGTTGGAACCTAGCACACCACCAATAAGTCCATTCATTCCAAATAAAACACTGAGCTGAACAGAGAATTTGAGATTGCAAATTCAGCCCAATCCACAGCACTCTCTTTAGGGATAAGAGATTTACCTTCACAGTCCAATGAATTACATTGGATTATACAGGATGTACAGCTTAGAAACAGGTCATTTGACCCAACCAGTGTTTTTATTGTCTCACAATACCCACCTCCCCTCTTTCCTCATCTAAATCTTGTAATGTAATCTTTCATTCTATTCTCCCTTAGATGCTTGGTCCAGACTTCTCCTAAGTACATCTATATCACTGGTTTCCATTTCCGACAGCAGTGAATTCCACATTCTTGTTGTTTGTTGAGTAACACAGGCACTGTAGTATAGTGGTTAAAATAATGCTTTACAGCGCCAGCGACCCAGGTTCAAATCCGGCTACTCTCTGTAAGGAGTTTGTACGTTCTCCCTGTGTCTGTGTGGGTTTCCTCCGGGTGCTCTGGTTTCCCCCAGCATTCCAAAGACGTACAGGTAAGGAAGTTATGGGCATGCTATGTTGGCGCCAGAAGCGTGGAGACACTTGCGGGCTGCCCCTCAAAATTGCTACGCAAAAGATGTATTTCACTGTGTGTTTCGATGTACATGTGACTAATAAAGATCTTATCATCTTAAAACAAAGTTTCTTCTGAAAACCCATGGAATATCTTATATCAATGGCTTCTAGTTATGTCCTTTCCCATATGTGGAAACATTCTTTCTGCACCTAATGTGGTAAAACCAAAGATAATTTTAATACTGGTTTAACATTGTGATTGCTTTCCAACTTTTTCCTTGTTCTCATCTATGGTTACTAAACTCAGGCACAGTAGTGTAGCAGTTAGTGTAACACTACTACAGCACCAGCAACCTGGGTTCAATTCCGGCCACTGTCTGTAAGGAGGTTGTATGTTCTCCCCGTGTCTGCGTGGGTTTCCTCTGGGTGCTCTGGTTTCCTCCCACATTCCAAAGACATATGGATTAGGAAGTTGTGGGCATGATATGTTGGTACCGGAAGCGTGGTGACACTTGTGGGCTGCCCCCAGAATATTCTACGCAAAGATGCATTTCACTGTGTGTTTCAATGTACATGTGACTAATAAAGATATCTTATCTTTTCTTATCTTACCTGACCTGATGATTACCATAGAAGCATAGAACAATACTGCACAATATAGGCCCTTCAGCCCACCATGTTGTGCCGACCTTTAAACCAAGCCTAAGACTAACTAACCCCTTCCTCCCACATATCCCCCTATTTTAAATTCCTCCATATGCTTATCTAACTATCTCTTGAACTTGACCAACATATCAGCCTCCACCACCACCCCAGGAAGCGCATTCCATGAACCAACCACTCTCTGGGTAAGAAGCCTCCCTCTGATATCTCCCTTGAGCTTCTTACCTATTACTTTAAAGCCATGCCCTCTTGTACTGAGCATTGGTGCCCTGGGAAAGAGGCGCTGGCTGTCGTATACCTCAATCGTATCTCCCCTCATCCTCCTTCTCTCCAAAGAGTAAAGCCCTAGCTCCCTTAGTCCCTCCTCATAATCCATATTCTCCAATCCAGGCAGCATCCTGGTAAATCTCCTCTGCACCCTTTCCAACACTTCCACATCCTTCCTATATTACCTCCAACAAATTCTTGTTTTTTGATCTTTTTAAAGACCTCTATTACATCAGTCCTCCGGCTTCTTTTCTCAAGAGAAAAGGGGCACAGTTTGGTCATCCTTTCCTCATGTGTATACCTTTTCATTTCTGGTATCACCCTCCTCCGTCTCCAGGCTTCTATGTCATTTTTGCAATATGCTGACGAGAACTGCCTTCAGTGCTCTAAGTGTGATGTAATCAAGGTCAGTATGGAATTAATGCACTTCTCCCCATGCACCAAACTCCATCACAATCATGAACAAACCTTCTCATAACTGAAGGAGGAGTTGGTACCAAGTGGGGAGGGGATCCCTTTGGTACTAAATGTTAGGTTTCCCAAAAATGATTAAGTCATAATTTTAGCTCAATTGTCACATCTCAAATTGGCAGAGCTAGTGACAAATCAGTGATGCACAAAAATTATCACCAACTGCTTCCTCCACAGAGCTTTGATCTGCATGTGAATGTATGTGCTTTCACACTACCCAGCTTACACTTTAAAAATGTACACTAATCATATGTGATTGAAGAAATCAACATGCAGAGATACGAATAAAACAAACATGTCATTTCATGATACTGATGGTTAATGCAGCAAAGCATAACATGGAGTTATAATGCAAGAGAAATATACACTTGATTACTTTGGAATATTTAATATATATCTATTGGGAGAATTTCACCTGTTTAGTATTTATAACTATTTTATATTGTTTGCAGTGTTTAAAAATTAGATTGCATAAATATAGTTTTACTCATCATAAATTCACAAGGAAAAACCATGAAAATAATACTGAAATATATCACAATAGATGCACATTTAATTCATACATTACATTATGAATGCTTGCAAGAAAGATTTGTATTTGCAGTTATTCCTGGGTTTGAGTGAATGGTCCAAGAACGGATCACCAGCAAATCTATGTCTGTTTAACGTCAATTGCAAAGTATGCTGATTGCAAGCCAAGAGAAGCTATATTTCTACTGGCAAGTCCAGTCCATGTGTAGAGTGTGAGCAGCTGGTATCCAACTGTTAGTAAAAAGGTCCAACAAAGTAATCATCTCTTTGTAATTATTATGATGTCAATCCTGGGTTTGCATAACTCTGATTCAACAGTATGTGGATTTCAGCCCTATTCTGGAGACTTAAGAACATAATTAAAGAGAATACCAACGGAGCATTAATGAAGAGCTATACCTGCAGAGATGCATTGGCCAACTTTAATGCTCTCTACCTAGCAAATGGCAATAAATTATGATTCAAAATGGATTTGATCTATATATAAGGTATCTTTATGAGTCACACGTGCAATGAAACACACAGTGAAATGCGTCTTTTGCGTAGAGTGTTCTGGGGGCAGCCCGCAAGTGTCGCCACGCTCCCAGCACCAACATAGCATACCCACAACTTCCTAACCCATACGTCTTTGGAATGTGGGAGGAAACCAGAACACCCAGAGGAGACCCACGCAGTCACGGAGAGGACATAGAAACTCCTTACAGACAGTGGCCGGAATTGAACCCGGGTTGCTGGCGCTAACCACTACACACTTTATACTGACAATTCCCAGTGCTATCAATTCCTGATGGGTAGGATAGTGTGATAGGAGAATGGACATCAGTCTGCTTCAAATAGAAGGTCATTTGTAATATGTAATTTGAAGTCTTATGATTGCAGATAGGGACACAAAAACATGGAGCATGATCCCTAAGTTCTCTTCTCTTTGTAACAGAAGGGGAATGAGCTAAGCAGCAGTCCTTAAGTAACTCACAAAATGGATAAGGAAATAGTAGTTTTGTTTTTGTGCACTGTAGAGTAACTGAGATCTCCTCTTGACCAGTAATTAAACCCTGGGTCATTGCTGGCTTGTCCTGGGTAACCCCTTCCTTCAGACTCAAACAACCAGCAAATTTAGCAGGGCAATTGACAGATTTCCTTACTGTCAGAATTAGCGCACAGTGATATCTGTTCAGTACACTATCTGCAGCACATAAATAAATCTTGAGGCACAAAACTTCCTTGGGTTTCAGACAGACTGTTCTTCACCCACTGTTAAAATCATACAGTGTCATAAATTGATGAGATGTTAATTTGACACCCATTCCCCCAGCCCTCCAAAATGTCATGCCACTATTCAAGAAGCAGTGGCATTTTTTTGGTATTCTGGCCAACACTTTTCACTTAGCTCCAGAAAACATCTGGTTCCAATCTCATTGCTGATTGTGGGAATTTGTGTCCACATTAGCTGCAGTTATTTCCCCACATCACACCAGTAATTACAGGTAGGATGTAGAGAATTGCTTTAGGGTGAGCTGAGATTGTGGAGAGGACAACATAGTTTATCTTCTTTTATTAAATTCTGCTTTGTTGTGCATGTGGGCTACTAAATTAGATCCCTCTTGAATACTTCAATTTTTTTTTACTGAGGTTCAACCAGCCTACTTTTAAAGCACCCATAGTTTATTATTACCACCTGTCTGAACAGGATGTTTCATTTTCCCCTGCTATGTTTCTTAATTGGAATTGTGCCGGCTCTGGTTTGTGGACTGACATATGTAAATTATGTCACAACATCATTCATAAGATTTTCTGCCATTTCTAACCATTTCATGCTGTTTCAATCATCTGTTCCTATAATATGGGAACAAAAGGTTGATAGACATTGAGTTTCATCCGGAAATCAGTTTAAAGGTACTAATGGTATGACTCTCACATTGTCAGGTGATTTGTAGAAGCTTTCCTCTCATTTATTTTTCTGAGTGTTGCCAAGTCTTTTAAAAAAAATCGTTTTGGCAGGACATAGGTGCTTCCTTCTTTCTACTCTTGTGGTTTAATACCATAAAGGTTTTCCATTACAAATTCCTTTACACCTCTTCTTGTAGAAGAAGCAGAAAAAAAATTGGATGATGCAGGACAGGTCATACTTTGAACATCCTTGTCAGTAATGCCAGAGTAGAACTTTCATGTGGTTGTCCACAAGCACTAACTTATCTGAGAAGCAATATCTTTGGAAGTTTTGATTCATTGGGAGAGACATGCCAAATGCTGCAAACAGTCATGCAAATGTATTGCCCATAGTTGTGATGAACATTTATGTATTTGCAGCACTCTAAAGTGACATTGACTTGAAACTGTTCTGCAAGTATGTTCATCAACACTATTGGAAAGTGATGGAATTTCACCAGATGTAAATGTACAGATGATTATAGATTTTTCCCACATCCCTCCATATTCCTATTCAATGCCCTCACCTACATAAATCGTTAGTTCATTTATAACCATCGATATTAGGTAATATAAGCAAATACTCAATTCTCAGGCAGTTGTCACAATGTGGAAACCTTTTGTAGGTCAAAGCAGTGTGTTTGGAAACAAGTGCTTAAGCTCAATATCCCTCAAAAATGGGGCAGGATTTATGATGAAATCAGACAGCATGATAAGTGCATACTACTTCTTTTCCATGATTGTAATATCCACCTGGAATTCACCATTTAACTCATTGACTAGACACATCAGGAGAGGGGTTGCTTAAAGGGGACGTCTACTGTGGCTGGAATGGGTGGTAAATCTCCGAGAAAATCCTGATGGATGTCACATGTAGGAGATAACTGGACCAACCACAGAAATATCACACCAGGAGAGAATCAGAAGCTACTTCCTGGGGTGTGTAGGGTTCACCTGCTGACACACACAAACATAATTCAAAAGTGTGATGTGAAACATATGATTCAAGAAGGCTGCTCACACTGTGTTGCAAAGACCATTAGGAATGGATAATACATTCTGAACTTGCTAACAGAGATCACATCTTGTGAAATGAATTTTAAGAAATGGTTTGACATAACAGTTGCTACATTCTGAAGTGGATGAATTAAGGCTCTGGTGCATCCTGTGGCATGTAGCCTGGGCCTGCAAATCAAAATAACTACAGCTGTTGGAAATCTGAAATAAATGCAGAAAATGCTAGAAACAGTCAGCAAGTTAGGCAGCATCTGTGGCAAAAGAAAGAGTTAATTTTCCTGGTTGGAGAACCCTTGTCAGTTAACTTGGTTTCCCTTTCTGTCTGATCTGTTGAGTGTTTCCACTATTTTTTGTTTGTATTTATTGGTTCTTGTGATCCTTGCCATAGCATTTGTTATCTTCCAGAGAGGCAGCATTATCAGTCATTATCATTCCTGCCACTTCTATGCTTCTGCCTTCTGTCTCACCTTGCCTATTACTGAATGTGAACAAAACCAAATACCATCAATGACACAGAATCCCAGGCTCAGGGTTTTCCATCACACTACCCCACATCTCTGGAAAATGGAAGAGGTATTTTAAAAGACTTTGTATTCTGTTTTCAAGAGACTTGGGATTCTATGATAGTGTCTGTGAGAGAAAGACTGCCTGTAAGGCTTTAGGCTAGGGGCTATGTTGTAATAGTTCTGGAGTTGTTAGATGACCTACAGTCTTGCAAAGTTTCCTGCATGGTACTGTAGCTAATGAACTCCACTTGAGCCAACAGGTATAGCACACTGTGTGGTACACTTAATAATAAGGAAAGAAAGACTTGTATTTATATAGTGTCTTGTACATCCTCACATCATTCCCAGAGCTCCTTATAGCCAATGAAATGCTGCTGAAGTGCATTCACTATTGTAATGTTGGAAACACAGCAGGTAAATTGTCCATAATAATCTCCAACAAACCACTTGGTGACAATGACTAGATAATCATCTTGTGATACTGATTAATATTAGCAAGGACCATGGATAACTTTCAAGCTCTTTTAGGTGAATCTTTTAAATTCAGATGCATTTAGGGCTTTGGTTTAATATCTTACCCAATAGGCAGCACCTCCTATAATGCAGCACTTCCTCAATATCACAGAATTTCAGCCTAGATTTATGCACTCATACCTGCAGAGTGGGATTTGAACCCACTGCATTTTGATTCAAAGACAAGTTTGCTGCCAAGAAACCCATAGCTGACACTTGTGCTGCAGGATTACTGTATATGCATTGGAGACTATTACATTGCATCTGGTACATCCCAAAAGAGGTACGAAGATAGGATGCAATGGTGTTCTGGTGAGCAGCCTTGACATACTTTAGAACATAATCTTCTTCTGAAAGGTTATGTTATCTAGCTTCTTGTAAATTTATTGTTTCTCATAATTTTAGTCTAAAGTTTGGAAGCAAATTCCTTGATTTTTACCTATTTTGGATTACCTTTCCATTTCTAAAAAGGTGAATGAAATGAGAGACTGAAATTAAAATGACATTGTGTAATGCTCTGGATGCATCCATAGCAAGTGTAATGACTTGCAGACCAGATGAAAAGATTATATTGAACTCAATAAATTTAAGCATGTGTTGGAAGGAGCATATAGAGATGAAAGCCAGGAGTGAATGAGCTGTGCACAATCTGGGGGGGGGGGGGCATTCATGGCAAGGACTTGTAAGCAATCTGAGACGTTCAAAGCAAAGATAGAACACAGACAATAGAACAGTACAGCACAATACAGGTCCTTCAGCCCACCATATTGTGCTGACCTTTAAACCTTGCCAAAGACTATGTAACCCCTTCCTCCCACATATCCCTTTATTTTAAATTCCTCCAAATGCTTATCTAGCAATCTCTTGAACTTGACCAATGTACCTGCCTCCACCACTGCCCCAGGCAGCGCATTCCATGCCCCAACCACTCTCTAGGTAAAAAACCTTCCTCTGATATCTCCACTGAACTTCCCACCCATTATTTTAAAGCCATGCCCTCTTGTACTGAGCATTGGTGCCCTGGGAAAGAGACACTGGCTGTCTACTCTATCTATTCCTCTTAATATTTTGTATATCTCTATTATGTTTCCTCTCATCCTCCTTCTCGCCAAAGAGTAAAGCCCTAGCTCCCTTAATCTCTCCTCATAATGCATATTCTCTAAACTAGGCAGCATCCTGGTAAATCTCCTCTGCACCCTTTCCAATGCTTCCACATCCTTCCTATAATGAGGCATCCAGAACTGGACACAGTACTGCAAGTGTGGTCTAACCAGCATTTTGTAGAGCTGCATCATTACCTCGCGGCTTTTAAACTCTATCTCATGACTTATGAATGCTTGCACCCAATAAGCTTTCTTAACTACCCTATCCACCTGTGAGTCAACTTTCAGGGATTTATGGATGTGGAACCCCAGATACCTCTGCTCTTCCACACTACCCAGGATCCTGCCATTAACTTTGTCCTTCCAAAGTGTACCACCTCACACTTCTCTGGATTGCACTCCATCTGCCACTTCTCAGCCCAGCTCTGCATCCTATCAATGTCCCGCTGCAATCTTCGACAATACTGCACACTATCCACAACACCACTAACCTTTGTGTCATCTGCAAACTTGCCAACCCACCCATCTACCCCCTCATTCAAGTCATTAATAAAAATCACGAAATGCAGAGGTCCTAGTACCGATCCTTGTGGGACACCACTAGTCACAGCCCTCCAATCTGAATGCACTCCCTCCACCACAACCCCTTGCAAGCCAATTCTGAATCCACGTGGCCGAGCTTCCCTGGATCCCATGCCCTCTGATCTTCTAAAGAAGCCTACCATGTGGAACCTTGTCAAATGCCTTACTAAAATCTATGTAGACCAAATCTACAGCACTATCCTCATCAATCTGTCTGGTCACCTCCTCAAAGAACCCTATCAGGCTTGTGAGACATGATCTGCCCTTCACAAAGCCATGCTGGCTGTCCCCAATCAGACCATGACTCTACAAGTGCCCATAGATCCTATCTCTAAGAATCCTTTCCAACAGCTTGCCCACCACAGACATAAGGCTCACTGGTCTATAATTCCCTGGACTATCCCTACTACCTTTTTTGAATAATGGTACAACATTTGCCACCCTCCAGTCCTCTGGTACCATTCCCGTGGACAATGAGGACTCAAAGATCCTAGCCAACGGTTCAGCAATCTCCTCCCTCACCTCACGGAGCAGCCTGGGGAATATTCCCTCAGGCCCCGGGGACTTATCTGTCCTAATATTTTCTAACATCTCCAACATATGCTCTTTCTTGATATCAAGGTGCTCTAGAATATTAACCTTACCAACACTGTCCTCAGCGTCATCAAGGCCCTCTTCCTTGGTGAATACTGAAGAGAAGTATTCACTGAGAACCTCACTCACTTCCACAGCTTCCAGGCACATCTTCCCACCTTTGTCTCTAATCGGTCCTACCTTTACTCTCGTCATCCTTCTGCTCTTCACATAAGTGAAAAATGTCTTGGGATTTTCCTTAACCAAACTCGCCAAGGCCTTTTCATGTCCCCTCCTTGCTCTCCTCTGCCACTTCTTGCTTTCTTGCTACCCTATAATCCTCAAGAGCCCTATCTGATTTTGCTGCCTAAACCTTATGTATGATGTCTTCTTCCTTCCAACTTAGATGTCCCACCTCTCGTCACCCATGGTTCCTTCACCCTGCCATTCTTTCTCTGCCTCACCAGGACAAGTTTATCCCTAACATCCTGCAAAAGATCCCTGAACAATGACCACATCTCCATAGCATATTTCCCTTCAAAAATCTCATCCTAATGTACACTGAGAGTTCTAGCCTTATAGCCTCATAATTTGCCCTTCCCCAAGTATCTTCCTGTCCTCTTTACCCCTATCCTTGTCCATGGCAATGGTAAAGGTTAGGGAGCGGTGGTCACTGTCCCCCAGATGCTCACCCACAGAGATCTGTCACCTGACCCGGTTCATTACTAGATCTAATATGGCATTCCCTCAAGTCGGCCTGTCAACATACTGTGACAGGAATCCATCCTGGACACACTTAAACTCTGCCCCATCTAAACTTTTGGTACTAAGCAGGTGCCAATCAATATTAGGGAAGTTGAAGTCTTCATGATAACAACCCTGTTATTTTTGTACCTTTCCAAAATCTGCCTCCTGATCTGCTCCTCAGTATCCTTGCTTCTACCAGGTGGCCTATAGAATACTCCCAGTAGAGTAACTGCTCCTTTCTTGTTCCTAACTTCCACCCATACTGACTCTACTGAGGATCCTTCTACATTATCCACCCTTTCTGCAGCTGTAATAGCGTCCCTGACCAGTAACGCCACCCCTCCTCCTCTTCTACCCCTTCCCTGTCCCTTTTAAAAGACTGAAATCCTGGAATATTCAGTATCCTTTCCCTGCACTCCTCCATTACACAGCATGTTAGAGTCAATATTCGCACTGGATACCGCCTCTTTCCACCATCATCCTGCCGCTATTCTTGTGAGCCTCTGGCTATGAAGTCTAGCACCTCCTCTCCGTCACTTCTTCCATGAGAATCTGTTGCCTAATCTGAAAACGAGGCTGAATTGTGAATTACTCTGACATAGAACAAAATACAACAGCACAGTACAGGCCTTTCGGCCCACAATGTTGTGCTGACATTTTATCCTGCTCTAAGATCCATCTAACCCTTCCCTTCCACATAGCCCTCCATTTCTCTATCATTCATGTGTCCATCTAAGAGTCTCTTAAATGTCCTTAATGTATCTGCCCCCACAATCTCTGCTGGCAGTGCATTCCATGCACCCACTACTCTGTGCAAAAAACATACCCCTGACATCCCATTTATATCTTCCTCCAATCACCTTAAAATTATGTCCCCTCGTGTTAACCATTGTCGCCTTGGGAAAAAGTCTCTGACTGTCCACTTAATCTATACCTCTTATCATCTTGTACACATCTATCAAGTCACCTCCTTCTCTCCAAAGAGAAAAGCCCCAGCTCACTCAACCTATCCTTATAAGTCATGCTCTCCAATCCAGGCCACTTCCTGGTAAATCTCCTCTGCATCCTCTCTAAAGCTTCCACATCCTTCCTATAATGAGGCGACCAGAACTGAACACAACACTCCAAGTGTGATCTAACCAGATCTCTATAGAGCTGCAACATCACCTTGCGGCTCTTGAACTCAGTACCCCGACTAACAAAGGCCAACACACCATACGCCTTCTTAACAACCCTATCGACCTGCGCGGTAACCTTGAGGAATCTATGGACGTGGACCTCAAGATCTCTCTGTTCCTCCACACTGCTAAGAGTCCTGCCATTAACCTTGTACTAGTTTGCTCCACAGTTTGAAAGTTCTGAACATCTGGATCCAAAAGCTATTTCAGTCCTGCAACACAATTAAATTTCCCTACCCTTCAATGTTTGAATGCCCAGTCTGAGGTATTTTTCAGCCCAGAAACTTACTTGATCTATAAAAATTAGAAAGACTTCAATAGAAGTCAAGCTGTTCAGCTATACCAATCAGATCTTTCTAGCCTCGGTATTCTCCACTGCATCTCCAAATACTGAAATAAAACAGCATTTTGCTGAATATTATTGACATATAAAAGTCGATAAGGTTGGTACGAACTCATGCAGTCCATGAGCAAGTCAGTCAAACTAAAATACAAATAAACAACAGTCTGGGCCTCATCTGGAGTATTCTGTTCAGTTCTAGACATTGCACTTTCAGCGAGATGCAAGGCAAAGAAGATGCTGCAGGGAATTACTAGAATGTTTCGAGCACTGAGAGCTTCAGCTATTTCGATATGCTAGAGAAGCTGATTTGTTCTTGGAGAAACAGAGACCTAATGGAGTCATTCAAAATCATGCAGGGTTTTTATACAGTGAAATAGAGAAACTATTTTCATTAGCAGGAGGATTATTAGCCAGAGGACACCAAAGGTTAATGGTTAAAGAACTAAGGATGAGATAAAGGAATTTTTTTTTTATTTGCTTTGGGAATGACTACCTAAAAGCATGGTAGACAAAAATTTAATAGCAATTTGCAAAAGGGAATTGGATAAATATTTGTGGAGAACAAGTAGGGTGGTGGAATTATGTGGATACCCCTTTCAAAATGTCAGCATGTGCTCAGTGGACTGAATAATCTACTTCTATGTTGTAAAAATCTGTGACTGTCTTATGTCAATACTGCAAACTCTCAATTCAAAGTGGTTTAGAAAGGTAATTGATCTCAATTTCATTAAGAATAAATAGACCAAAAATCTTTGTATTTCAATCCTAGCTATTTAAAATATGCAATTCCCATAATTAAGGTAATGAAAATATAACTTCATATATCCTATGTACTTTATTTGGGAATGGTATGCTCGTACTATTATCAAAGATTTGTCATGGATTACTAGCCAGATCAGATGAGAGGCAAAAACATTCATCTACCACCTGGAAGTTGCCCTCCAAACCACACACCATCCTGACTTGGAAATGTATCGTTCTTTCATCATTGCTGCGTCAAATTCCTGGAACTCTCTCCCCAACAGCATTCTGGGTATACCCACACCTCAAGAACTGCAGCAGTTCAAGAAGGCAGCTCCTTAAAGACAGTTAGGGATGGACAATTAAATGCTAGCTTGAATGAATAAAAGAAATGCAAGAAATATTTACTGGATGGAGGAACAGAACTTCTGTAGAGTTTTCCTAATGTTTACAAGGAAATGTCTGTGTAATTGATCTATCAGTTCTATGCCAAAACATCATGAGCACCAAACTTCCTCAAACATTTACAATACTTCTTGTTCATACTTGCCAACGTCATACTTAGCTGATTAACTTGCTTCCCCCACCCGACTGTTACAGATCAGAGCAGGTGAGTTTCTAGCTTTTAAATGCAAATGAAAAACTTGTTCCTCAGTAGTCATTATTTCTGATTTATTATTGTAACACGTTTGGGCTTGTTGCTCCTCACCAAGACCTTTGTTGTAATTTCTGTATCACTAAATTTGCATTTTCAATGAAGTACATACAAGATTAATGTAAAAAGCTTTGTTGTATTTTCTTGAATATGCTGTGCACATACACAAAATGTGAACTGACGTGTTATGTATTATGGTTTCAACCTATAATTTTCAAAACAGCAGTGAGGAACAGAGGAATTTAAAGAACGGTGATCTTTGGTCCACATCTTCCTCAGACTCAGAATTAGTTTTAACCAGGTTTTATGTTCAAGTGTATGCTAATGCAATTCTCAGAAAATATGTAAATTATCGGAATGATGTGCGAGAAACTGCTGTACATTTTGTTCTAAACTTGGTGCAAGTTGAATCTGGAAAATTCTTTCCTGCACAAGAAATTTTGTGGTATTTACAATGCACCCATTCAAAAGCCTATATATTGAACCATCTCACTATGCCATCCAGGATACTTAATGACAGGTAATAATATTGATATCTTAAACAAACACCAAAACAATTTGCTTAAAAAATTTCCAGATGCAGATTAGGGAGGGGTCTTGTTGATCCTGAGAGGGAGTGGGCTTCATGACAGATAGGTTGGAAACATGTGGAATATCTGCCGACATGTAGACTTGACCAAAGCATATCAGGCAAAGGCTGGGAAGTCCCTGTGGGAGAGTGGGGAGGAGGTGATGATTTAAAAATGCTAATTGGCCATTAAGCACAACTTTAATTGCAATTTTCAAATTTAACCCTTGGAAGCTGGGATTCCCAAGCTTGCTGCTAGGACAGCACAAGGACCAAGGGGCTTTGGTTAGTAGTTGAGGAACTGAGGAATCCAGTTCAACGATTAATGCTGCACCTTTGTGGCTTTTCTTCTGAATGACTGTATGAGGCATCTTGTTCCCAAGTGTTGTGGTGGGTCTCTCCTTAAATTTGGAGCAAGTTTGCTTCATGTTCCTTGGTATAGGATGGCAGCAAGGATTGGACACAGATGTGTAAGAAGTTGGATGTTGAGACAAGTAGTGGGAGGAGAAGCAGGAACAGGCAGAGCTTAAAGAGGAAGAGGATGGTATAGCAAGCCCCAGAGGAGCAGCACATGTTACAGGTCAGCCTGCATCTGTTGTCCCTCTTCCACTGGCACAAGTCACAACCATCCATAAATGCCCAGTCTAGATGCTGTTATGTTCTGCCATCCTCTTATAGCATAACACTATTACAACACTAGCAACCTGGGTTCAATTCCTGCCACTGTCTGTAAGGAGTTTGTATGTTCTCCCTGTGACTGGGTGGATTTCCTCTGGGTGCTCTCACATTCCAAAGATGTATGGTTTAGTAGGTTAACATGGGTGTAATTCAGCAGTGTGGGTTTATTGCAGCAGAAGGGCCTGTTACCATGCTGTATAAATAAATTTTTTAAATTGCAGGGAAGCAGAAGTGGTAGAAAACAAGTTTAGGTGTGCAAACAAAAGCTTAACTCTTAAATTTCAAACTTAAGACTAAAATACCCATCTACATGGTACTATATTCCTTCGTTGCTCCTGTTGATCATATGTGGTATAACCTTTATAGTGTCAGGAGAGATAAAGGCAAGCTGCTCAAATTCATACCCTGATAACGGAAAAGTTCCTGTCCAGTGACCTGTATTTTGGTGTTCATGGAGCAGTTACTCCTTCAGGGGTAGTTCTAGCCACTGATACATGCAGATTCACATGGGTTTCATTCCAAGAGTGATCAACAGATAAGTAAAGTGCTATTATCAGAGCCCATACTTTCATTGTCCCCATCATCATCCCTCTTACAACTCACTAACATTTTCCTGCTACCAAATGAGCTACTGGTTAGTTTACTGTAGATCAGTTGGATAACATGTGGTGAATGCAATGTCTGTCAATCTATTTATGGTGGGTTTCATTGTGTAGGCTCTTGGCAAGGTACTACATTTGTTTTGTGCATTTGATACTTTACAGTGGTGACCACTCTTCATGGATAAAGACATCACTACAAAGGCCTACATCACCATGCTCTTTATGTTAGGAGTGTCCTCTGATCACCCTGCATGTGCAGCTGGACTATGGTAAGAAAACCTACCATCTTGCTTCCAAGCCTCCATTGGTGTGAGCATCCCAATTGGTAGATGGAAGTGATGGGTCATGTGATGTTCCACCCTGAGCATAAGGGAGCTCTTCCTCAGAAGCAGTGATCATCCTTGTCCTGCTCCTCCTGCAGAATGGATCAAGGCTCTGATGAAGGCATGAATTAGAAACTTGGAGGCAAGAATGTTTAAGGTTTTGATTGCATGCATGATCAACTGCTGCTTATATACAACTCAGGTGAGTGAATGTTGCATGCAAGATGTCTGGATTAGATTGAATTCTGGCACCAGGTAGTTTCACATTACATGGGAGACTTGGTTCTCCCAGTTTCTAGTGGTATGTTCAGTTATCCCAGTCATTTCCAGGCCACCTCTTCCATATGGGGTGAACACCAGAGTCCTAAGAAATCTGTTTTTTGTTCTGTTCAAACATCATAAATATATCCATCTCCACCACTTCCTCTGGCAGCTTGTTCCAGATATGCACCACCCTGTGTGAAAAAGTTGCCCCTCAGATCCCTTTTAAATTTTTTCCCTTCTCACATTAAACCTATGCCCTCTAGTTTTGGACTCCCCTTCCCCTGGAGAAAGACTGGCTATTCACCTTATCTATGCCTGTCATGATTTTATAAACTTCTATAAGGTCACCATTCCATCTCCTATGCTCCAGAGGGAAAAGCAATAGCCTATCCATCCTCTCCTTAGAACTCAAACCCTCCAGTTCTAGTTACATCCTCATAAATCTGTTTGTACCCTTTCCAGTTTAACATCCTTGCTATAAGCAGTGTGACCAGAACTGTATGCAGTATTCCAAATGTGGCCTTACCAATGTCTTGTACAGCTAGAGGGGAAGAAGGAAGTGAGACTAATACAATATGTTGTGTAGGAGGATGGAAGCAGATCATTTGTTAATGCTAACCATGAAGGGAAGGATAAAGACAGCATTGAATGCAAAATGTTATGGATCAGAATGTGGAGAAGCACATGGACAGAAAGGTCATGTACATTGTGTCAGAAGTGCACATTAGTGTGAGGAGTGACATGAATATAATTAAGAGGACAGATTGACAGAATGAATTAATGTAGGTCAGGATGGAGATAAATGTACCATTGTATTCATGTTTCTTTATCAAATGCACATTTAATTCAGTTTCACCTTGTATCCAGGAGCTGGGAACTGCAATCTTAATGCTGATTCTACCTCTAGCCATAAAGTGTTGGTACCAACAGCAGGCTCTGCAGACCCTTCAACTGGCAAGGAATCTGCCTCAGTCCTTTGTTGGCCTTCATGGTATCCAGTTAGGCATCACTGATTCTAGGAGTCCCCACCTCCTGTACAAAATAATAGATAGAGAACTGATTTCAAGAGCCAAGAGTAGAAGTTGTGGTAAGAGAGCTCAAGGGAATTGAGAATTCTCAAATACTATTAACTTCAGCCTTGTGCATATACAAGGAGTCAGAGTCAGAGCAATACAGTACAGATACAGGCCCTTTGGCCCAACAAGTCCATGCTGACCAAAGTGCCTACCCAGCTAGTCCCAATTTCTACATTCAGCCGATATCCAAGCCCTGTCCCTCCATGTGCCTATCCAAGTGCTTCTTAAATGACACTATTGTACCTGCCTCAACCACTTACTCTGGCAGCTCATGCCAGATACTCACCACCCTCTGCATGAAAAAGTTACCCCTCAGATCACTTAAATCTTTCTCCTCTCACTAAATCTAAGCCCTCCAGTTTTGGACTCCCCTACCCTGGGAAAAAAGACTGTTACCATCCACCTTATCTATGCCTCTCAATTTTAAACATGTCCATAAGGTTGCCCTTCATTCTCCTACATTCCAAGGAATAAAGACAGAGCCTGGCCAACCCCTCCCTATAACTCAGGCCCTCTAGTCCTGGCAACATCCTCGTAAAGTTTTTCTGCACTCTTACCAGTTTAACCACATCTTTTCCTACAACAGGTGACCAAAACTGTACACAGTACTCCAAGTGTGGCCTTGCCAATGACTTATACAACTGCAACATAATGTCCCAACTCCTGTACTCAGTGCCCTGACTGAAGACCAGCATGCTAAATGCCTTGATCACCACCTTGTCTATCTGTGATGCTACTTTCAACAAACTATGCACTTTACTCCTAGGTCCTTCTGTTGCATTACACTCCCCAGTGCCCTACGATTCCTTGTACAAGTCCTATGCTGGTTTGACTTTCCAAAATGCATGACCTCACAATTATCTGTATACGGTAGCGTAGCAGTTAGTGTGACACTATTGTAGCACCAGCGATTGGGTTTCGTTTCCCATTGCTGTCTGTAAGGAGTTTGTATGTTCTCCCATGTCTGCGTGGGTTTCCTCCAGGTGTTCCAGTTTCCTCCCACATTGCAAAGATGTACGGGTAGGTTAATTTGGGTTTAAAATGGGTGGTGCGAACTTGTTGGGCCAGAAGGGCCTGTTACCATGCTGTAAATAAAATATTAAAAATATTAAAGTCCATTTGCCACTCCTTGGCCCACTTCCTTAACTGATCAAGATCCCCCTGTAATTTATGATAGTACTGTTGGGGGAGACAGCCTACCTGGGGGAAGCAACAGTGGCAGTGTCTCTGGCACAGATCCCAGCCCTGTGGCTCAGATGGGTAGGGAAGGAGTGAGGAGGGCACTAGTGACAGGGGACTCTATAGTTGGGTGGGCAGACAAGCGATTCTGTGGATGCAGGAAAGAAACTCGGAAGGTAGTTTGCCTCCCAGGTGCCAGGGTCCGGGATGTTTTGGATCACATCAAAGATATCCTGAAGGGGAAGGAGAACAGCCAGAGGTCATGGTACCAATGACAGAAGTAGGGAAAGGAATGAGGTCCTGAAAAGAGACTATAGAGAATTAGGAAGGAAGTTGAGAAGCAGGACCTCAAAGGTAGTAATTTCCAGATTACTGCCTGTGCTAAGCGACAGTGGGTATAGGAACAGAATGAGGAGGAGGTTAAATGTGTGGTTGAGGGATTGGAGAAAGGAGCAGGGATTCCATTTTCTGGATCACTGGGGCCTCTTTTGGGGCAGGTATGACCTGTTCAAAGAGGACGGGTTGCACTTGAATCCCAGGGGGACCAACGTACTGGTGGGGAGGTTTGCTAAGGCTACTGGGGAGATTTTAAACTAGAATTGTTGGGGGGTGGGATCTGTACTGGAGAGACTGGGGAAGAGGTGTTTGGCTCTCAAATAGAGGAGGCTAGGAGTAAGTATCATAGGCAGGTGATAGAGAAAGGATGTGTTCAGACAGGCTTGAGATGCATCTATTTTAATGCCATGAGTGTTGTGAACAAGGCAGAAGAGCTTAGATCGATACTTGGAGCTATAATGTGGTGGCCATTATGGAGACTTGGATGGCTCCGGGGCTGGAATGGTTGATTCAAGTGCCAGGTTTTAGATGTTTCAGGAAGGACAGGGAAGAAGGCAAGATAGGTGGGGGAGTGGCACTGTTGAACAGAGATAGTGTCACAGCTGCTGAAAAGGTGGACATTGTGGAGGGATTGTCTATGGAGTCTCTGTGGGTGGAGGTTAGGAACAGGAAGAGGTCGATAACTGTGCTGGGTGTTTTTCCTTATAGGCTGTCCAATAGTGACAGGGTTATTGAGGAGCAGATAGGGAAGCAGATCCTAGAAAGGTGCAAGAGTAACAGTTGTTGCAATGGGGGATTTTAATTTCCCAAACATCGATTGACATCTCCAGACAGTGAGGGGTTCAGATGGGGTGGAGTTTTTGTTAGGTGTGTTCAGGACGGGTTCTTGACACAGTATGTAGATAGACCTACAAAAGGAGAGGCTGTGCTTGACTTGATATTGGGAAATGAACCTGGTCAGGTGTCAGATCTCAGTGGGTGAACATTTTGGTGATAGTGATCATAATTCTATCTCCTTTACATTAGCACTGGAGAGAGATAGGAACAGATAGGCTAGAAAGACGTTTACTTGGAGTAAAGGGAATTATGAGGCTTTCAGGCAGGAAATTGGAAGATCAAATTGGGAACAGATGTTCTCTGGGAAAGTACAGAAGATGTGGCAAATATTCAGGGGGTATTTGTGTGGAGCTCTGCATAGACATGTTCTGATGAGACGGGGAGTCATGACAGGATACAGGAACCGTGGTGTACGAAGGCTATAATAAATAGAGTCAAAAGGAAAAGAAAAACATACAAAAGGTACAGAGAGCTAGGTAATGTTAGAGATCTGGATGAGTACAAGGCTAAAGGAAGGAATTTAAGAGATTAGGAGAGCCAGAAGGAGACATGAGAAGGCCTTGGCAGGCAGGATTAAGGAAAACTGCAAGGCGTTCTACAAGTATGTGAACAGTAAGAGGAGGAGATGCAAAAGGATAGGGCCTATCAAGTGCAGCAGTGGGAAAGTGTATGGATCCAGAAGAAATAACAGAGGTACTTAATGAATATTTTACGTCAGTATTCATCATGGAAAAGATCTGGGGAATTGTAGTGGGGACTAGCAGTGGCCTGAAAAGCTTGAGCACGTAGATATTAGAAAAGAGGTGGTGCTGAAACTTTTGGAAAGCATCAAGTTAGATAAGTTGCTGGAACCAGATGAGATGTACCCAGGTTGCTGTGGGAGGAGATTGCAGACCCTCTGACAATGATCTTTGCAGGAGACAGGAGAGGTTCTGGAAGATTGGAGGGTGTGGATGTTGTTCCCTTATTCAAGAAGGGGAGTAGGGATAGCCCAGGGAATTATAGACTGGTGAGTCTTACCTCAGTGGTTGGTAAGCTGATGGAGAAGATCCTGAGGGAGGATTTATGAACATTTGGAGAAGTATAATATGATTAGGAATAGTCATCATGGCTGTGTCAAGGGCAGGTCCTGTCTTACGAGCCTGATTAAACTTTGAGGATGTGACTAAGCATGTCGATGAAGGGAGAGCAGTAGATGTAGTGTATATGGATTTCAGCAAGGCATTTGATATGGTACCCCATGCGAGGCTTATGGAGAAGGCGAGGAAACATGGGATCCAAGGGGACATTGCAGTGTGGATCCAGAACTGGCTGGCCCACAGAAGGCAGAGTGGTTGTTGAAGGGTGGAGGTCAGTGACCAGTGGTGTACCTCAGGGATCTGTCCTGGGACCCTTACTGTGATTTTTATAAGTGACCTGGATGAGGACATGGAGGGTGGGTTAGTACGTTTGCAGATAACACAAATGTTGGGGGTGTTATGGATGGTTTGGAGGGCTGTCAGAGGTTACAGAGGGACATATAGGATGCAGAGTTGGGCTGAGAAGTGGTAGATGCAGTTCAACCCAGATAAATGTGAAGTGGTTCATTTTGGTAGGTCAAATATGTTGGCAGAATATAGTATTAATGGTAGGACTCTTGGCAGTGTGGAGGATCAGAGGGATCTTGGGGTCCAAGTCCATAGGATGCTCAAAGCAGCTGCACAGGTTGACTCTGTGGTTAAGGCGGCACATGGTATATTGGCCTTCAATCAGGGAATTGAATTTAGGAGCCAAGAGGTATTTTTGCAGCTATATAGGTCCCTGGTCAGATCCCACTTGGAGTATTGTGCTCAGTTCTGGTCACCTCACTACAGGAAAGATGTGGAAGCCATAGAGAGGGTGCAGAGGAGGCTTACAAGGATGCTGCCTGGAATGCAGAGCATGCCTTATCAAAGCAGATTGAGGGAACTCTGCCTTTTCTCCTTGGAGAGACAGAGGATGAGGGGGGACCTGAGAGTTGTACAAGATGAGAGGTATTGATTGGATACATAGTCAGAGGCTTTTCCCCAGGGCTGAATTGGTGGCCACAAGAGGACAGATGTTTAAGATGCTGGGGAATAGATATGGAGGAGATGTCAGGGGTAAGTTTTTTTTAAACTCAGAGTGGTGAGTGCGTGGAATGGGCTGCTGGAAACGGTGGTGGAGGTGGATACGATAGGGTCTTTCAAGAGACTGTTAGATAGATACATGGAGCTGAGTAACATAGAGGGCTATGGGTAAGCCTAGTAATTTCCAGGGTAGGGACATGTTCAGCACAACTTTATGGGCTGAAGGGCCTGATTGTGCTGTAGGTTATGTTCTATTATCAACAACACCTAATTTCATGTCATCTGCAAATTTACTGATCAAGCCTTGTGCATTCACATTTATTTATATATAAAACAAACAACAAGGGTTCCAAAGCCAATCCCTGTAGCACACCACTAGTCGCCAGCCTCCATTCTGAGAAACAACCTTCCACCACCCTCTGTATCCTACATCCAAGCTGACTTTGAAGCCACCTAACTAGCTCTCCCTGGATTTCATGGGACCCAACCTTCCAGATCAGCATACCATGCAGAACATTGAAGGTCTTGCTAAAGTCCAAATAGACAACATCTACTACCCTACCCTCATCTACCTCTTGGTTACCTTGTCAAAAAACTAAAAGGTTCATCAAGCACAGCTTCCATTGCAGAAAGTTATGCTGACTTCTAATCAGACTGCCTATCCAAATGCTGGTGGATCCTACTCCTCAGAATTCCCTCCAGTAACTTCCCCAGTACTGATGTCAGGCTGACTGGCCCATAGTTCCCTGGTTTACCCTTGCTACTTTTTGTAGCAAACAGAACATTAGCCACCTTCCAGTCTTCAGGAGCTTCACCAGTGGCTAATGATGAAGCAAATATCTCTGCAGGGCTTCCACAATTTCTCCTCCATAGAAGATAGAACACTACAGCACAGAAAACAGGCCATTCAGCCCTTCTAGTCTGTGCTGAAACAGTATTCTGCTAGTCCCATTTACCTGCACCTAGTCCATAACTCTCCAGACCTCTCCTGTCCATGTATCTATCCAATTTATTCTTAAAACTAGAGTGAGTCTGCACTTACTACATCAGATGCAGCCCATTCCATACTCTCACCACTGAGTGAAGTTCCCCCTAATGTTTCCCTAAGCTTTTCCCCTTTCACCCTAAAGCCATGTCCTCTCGTACTCATCTCTCCTAATCTAGGTGGAAAGAGCCTACTCGCATTTACTGTCTATATTTCTCAATTTTGTAAACCTCTATCAAATCTTCCCTCATTCTTCTGTGCTCCAAGGAATAAAGCCCTAACCTGTTCAGTCTTTCCCTGTAACCCAACTCCTGAAGACCTGCAACATTCTAGTAAATCTCCTCTGCACTCTTTCAATCTTACAAATATCCTTCCTATAGTTAGGTGACCAGAACTGCACACAATACTCCAAATTTGGCCTCACCAATGTCTTATACAACCTCACCATAACATCCCAACTCCTATACTCAGTACTTTGATTTATAAATGCCCGGATGCCAAAAGCCTTCTTTACAACCCTGTCCACCTGCGATGCCACTTTCAGGGAATTATGTATCTGAACTCCCAGATCCCTTTATTCCTCTGCACTCCTCAGTGCCCTACCATTTACTGTGTATGTCTTCCCTTGATTTGTCCTTCCAAAATGCAACACCTCACACTTGTCTGCATTAAATTCCATCTGCCATTTTCTAACCCATTCTTCCAGTTGGTCCAGATCCCTCTGCAAACTTTGAAAGCCTTCCTCGCTGTCCACAATGCCTCCAATCTTGTGTCATCAGCAAACTTGCTGATCCAATTTACCACATCATCTAGATCATTGATATAGACAGCAAACAATGGTCCCAGCAGAGACCCCTGAGGCACACCACTACTCACAGGCCTCCAGTCTGAGAAACAATCATCCACTACCACTTCCTTCTCCCACACAGAATTTCAAATCCAGTTTACAACCTTTCCATGGATACCTAGTGTCTGAACTAACCTCCCATGTGGGACCTTATCAAAGGCCTTACTAAGTCCATGTAGATAACATCCACAGCCTTTCCTTCATCTACTTTCTTGGTAACTGCCTCAAAAAACTCTACAAGATTCATTAAGTACGATCTACCACACACAAAGCTATGCTGATCATCCTTAATCAGCCCTTGTCTGTCCAAATACTTGTATATCCAATCTCTCAGAACACCTTCTAATAATTTACCTTCTACTGATGTCAGGCTCACTGGCCTGTAATTACCTGGTTTACTTTTAGAGCCTTTTTAAACAATGGAACAACATAAGCTACCCTCCAGCAACACACCTGTGGCTAAGGACAATTTAAATACATCTGCCAGGGCCCCTGCAATTGCTACATTAGTCTCTCTCAATGTCAGAGAGAAATATCTTATCAGACCCAAGACATTAATCTACCTTTATTCACTGTAAAGCAGCAAGCACCTCCTCCTCTTTAATGTCTACATGTTCCATGACACTACTGCTTGTTTCTCTTCCTTCCATATCCACTATGCCAGTTTCCTGAGTAAATACTGATGCAAAAAAACTGTTTAAGATCTCCCCCATCTCCTGAGGCTCCACACATAGCCCACCACTGATCTTCTAGGGGACCAATTTTGTCACTTACTATCCTTTTAATATACTTGTAGAAACCCTTTGGATTTACCTTCACATTATCTGTCAAAGCAACCTCATGACTTCTTTTTACCTTCCTGGTTTCCTTTTAGTATTTTCTTACTTTTTCTATACTCTTCAAGTACCTCATTTGTTCATAGTTGCCTATACCTGCTATACAGCACTTTCTTAACCAGATCACCAATATCCCTTGAAAAACAGATAAGGTTCCCTATGCCTGTTAACTTTGCCAGAACATGCAAACACTGCACTCAAAGTTGTGCCTTTGAAGGCCTTCCACTTTGAGCACATCCTTGCCAGAGAACAACTTATCCCAATCCACTCTTCCTAGATCCTTTCTCATTTCCACAAATTTGGCCTTCCTTCAATTTAGAACCTCAATGTGAGGACCAGACCCATGCTTATCCATAATTAACTTGAAACTAATGACATTATGGTCACTGGACCCAAAATGCTCACCTACACATACTTCTGTCACCTCACCTGTCTGGTTCCCTAATAGGAAATCAAGTATTGCATTCTCTTGTTGGTACCTCTATATGTAGATTTAGAAAACTTTCCTGAACACATTTGACAAATTCCAAGCCATCCAGCCCTTCCACAGTGTGGGAGTCCCAGTCAATGTGGAAGGTTAAAATCCCCTACTATTATAACTTTTTCTTACATCAGTCTGCTATCTCACTACAGATTTGTTCCTCCAATTCTCTGACTATTGGGTGGTCTATAATACAACCCTATTAGTGTGGCCACACCTTTCCTGTTCCTCAACTCCACCCATATGGAGTCTGTAGATGAGCCCTTCAGGCCATCCTGTCTATGCACAGATGTGATATTTTCCCTGACCAGTAATGCCACTCCTCCCCATTTCATCCCTCCCCCTCTATCACGTCTGAAACAGAACCCCAGAATATTAAGCTGCTAGTCCTGCCCCTCCTGCAACCAAGTCTTACTAATAGCAATAATGTCATAATCCCACATGCCAATCCACACCCTAAACTCATCTGCCTTACCTACGATACTTCTTGCATTGAAATAGATGCACCTGAGAACATTTCTATCACATACTAAACTTTGATTTCTGTCAATACCTGCAGTCCTCACATGACCTTTTTCCTCCTCCACCTCACTATCTGCTCTAACACTCTGGTTCCCCTCCCCCTGCAAATCTAGCTTAAACCCCCCAGAGCAGCACTAGCAAATCTATCCACAAGAATGTTAGTCCCCTTCTAGTTCAGGTGCAAACCATTCCATCAGAACAGGTCCCACCTTTCCTGGAAGGAAGCCCAATTGTCTAGAAACATGAAGCCCTCCCTCCTGCACCAATTCCTTAGCCACATATTTAGCTGCACGATCCTCCTATTTCTAGCCTCACTAGCTCACGGCACAGGTAGCAATCCTGAGAATGCAACCTTGAAGGTCCTGTCCTTCAACTTTGCACCTAATTCTCTAAACTCTTTGTAGGACTCCCTCTTTCCTCTCCACATCATTGGTCCCTACATGGACCACCATATCTGGCTGCTCACCCTCCCTCCTGAGAATATCAAGAATTCAATCCAAGATATCACAGACCCTGGCACCAGGGAGGCAATAGACCATCCAGGATTCTCAATCTATCCCACAGAACCTCCTATCTGTCCCCCTAACTATCAAATCCCCTATCACTACTGCCCTCCTTTTCTGAGCCAACAGTCCCATCTCAGTGGGAGAGACACAACCACTGCAACTTGTCCCTAGTAGGTCATCCCCACCAGCAGTATCCGAAGTAGTATACTTATTGTTGACAGGAACAGCCACAGGAGTGCTCTGCTCTTTCTGTCTATACCCCTTCCCTGACAGTCACCCAGCTACCTGGCTCCTAACTTTTAGGGAGGACTATCTCCTTGAAACTCCTGTCTATTTCTACCTCACAAGTGATCCAGAGTTCATCCAGCTCCAGCTCCCTAACTCAGTTTGTCAGGAGCTGCAGCTGGGTGCACCTCTTATAGATGTAGTCATCAGGGGCAAGTGTGCTGTCCACATACAGAGCACACAACTGCCCTGACTGTTGCCATCACTACCTATTCCTAAGTTAATTAAATTATAGGAACTTACCAGCCTTACCTCTCTGGGAGCAAGCTCTTCCTCAACCTCTGCTCACCAAAGCCTTTTGAGCCACTCACACACTAGTCACTCCTCTTCAGTTAATCCTCCTTATATTTGTCCCTGCCAATTACCTCAAGTACACACTCCCTCTAATCAAGCACTCTGTTTGACCCTTCAGTTGCCCTCCACTTATTAAACTTTTTAAATACGCTCACCGTACCTGAAAGGGAACTGCTGCTCCAATGGCTGCAGGGCTCCTTCTGTAAAAGCCTCCACAAAGTGCAAGGACGCACTTGGTCAGGCCCTGGGGATTTATCCAGCTTAATGCACTGTAGGGCTGCAAATACCTCCTCCCTGGTAATACGAATTTCCTCCAAAACATCTCCATTGGTTTCCCTTTTCTCTTGAGCAACCATGATTTTCTCCTCAGTAAACACCAAGGAGAATTATTGATTAAAATCTCACCCATCTTCTGCAGCTTAAGACATAGGTAGCCCTGCTGATCTCTAAGGGGACCTACTCTTTCCCTAACCACCATTTTACTCTTATATAGCAATCAAACCTCTTGGGATTTTCCTTTACCTTACCTGCCAGATCCATCTCATACCCTCTCTTTGCCCTCCTGATTTCCCTCTTATTCTTATGCATTCTTAACATTTTGTCGTCATCAAGGGATTCACTCATCCGCGACCTCCTAAACCCAATGTGTGCTTTCTCCTTTTTTCTTGACCAAAGTCTCAATATCCCTCATCAGCCAAGGTTCCCTAAACTTGCCAGGTTTACCCTTCACCCTAACAGGAACATGCTGCCCCTGGACTCTTGATATCACACCCTTAAAAGCCTCCCACTTGTTATTCATTCCTTTCCCTTCAAACAGGCTCACCCAATCGACCTCTGCTAGCTAGATACTGCTTAATTCCCACAAAATTAGCTGTGCTCCAGTTTAGGACCCTAACCTGTGGATCTGTCCCATCCTTTTCCCTCACTATCTTAAAACTAATAGAATTATGGTCACTAGAAAAAAAAACTGCAAAAAAATTCTGCAGATATTTTGTTCTTCACAAATGGATTAGTTCTCAAATTCATAAAGCAAATGATCATCATGCATATGACTCAGAAATCCCTGCCATGCTCAGTTGCTTCCACTCTCACTTATGGATCTGACAGTTATAGTTTCATGGCTTAGTTCAATGCAGAAAAATCTAAACTGAACAGAACAAAAAAAAATACAATTAATTATCAGAACAGTCAGTATCTGTTGGGATGCAAAGAGTTAACATTTCACATCCATGATAAAAGTCATTAATCCAAAATATTTGCTGTTTCCCTTTTCACTGATGCTGCTATCCATTGAGACCTCCAGCCTTTTCTGCTTTTATTTTAGATTTTCAACATCTGCAGTTTTTTTGCTTTCTAACTTCAAGTAGTCTCAGATCAGATGTTAAACCAAAGTCCTCTCTGCTCTATCAGATGACTATAAAGATACATTTTCAAGAGAGAGCTCAGGAGTTATTCCTTGTGACTTGACCAACATATAACCATCAATATGTAGCAGCAAAAATGGATTATCTGGTTATTGACCTTGCTGGTGACATTTTTTTCTACATTATATTAGTGACAAAATCTCAAGTGCACTTAACAGCTGTAAAGTACTTTAGGATGTCGTTACATGCTCTGTATGCAAGACTTTCTGTATTGAATTTGTATTTGCACAGGCAGTCTAAGGATTGCCATCCTTGAGCTCAAATCTTGAAAAATAAAATAAAACGGAAAGAATTGGAAACAGCGGGTATTGCAGTGATTGTGGAGAGAGAAACAATTAATTTTACGGATTAATGATCTTTTATCAGACTATTGTGATGTTCAATGTATTTCGGAAAGGAAATTAGTTTTCAGATGGACAGTGAATTTTTGAAGAATCTGGCACATGTGCCATCAGATCAGTAAAGCTGTAGTCAAGGCTTTGCTGCTACAGCAAAAGAGGTAATTTGAGTACAGACAAGGGTAAGAGGTATCCTCATAACAAAAGTGAGTACCCCATTTCAGGCCTCAGCCAGATGAACATATGAGTTCGGAATGGGATTAGGCCTTTTGGCCCTGCGGCCTTGCTGCGTCATTTTAGGTAGGTAGACGCTTGATAAGCAAGGGGGTGAAAAGCTACTGGAAATGTGAAGTTGAGGTTACAGACAGATCAGCCATGGTCTTATTAAATAGCAATGCAGGCTTGATATGTCAGATAGCCTACCTTTGCTGACTATTCATATCTTTGTAAGATAATAGCTGATCTGACAGCGACCTCAGCATTCCTGCCTAACCTCAATAGCCCTTTACCCCACCTTTACCCCAATTAAGAATCTATCTCCAGCTTAAAAATATTCAAAAAACTCTGTTTCCACCATCCTTTGAGGAAGAGAGTTCGGAAGACATATGTTATGTTTGTTCTTCATCACGAGACAAACTTGGCGTGGGTTTAATGTCTGAACATTTATTGAAAAACAACAAAACAACAATAGGCTGCAACAGCTTGCAACCGACAGGCTGGCTGGCTGGCTTTTCCCGTTCTTTCCAGCCACTTCCTCTTTCCCCCATGGGACCCCTTGCATTGCCTACTGGGAACTGTAGTTCTTTATTATAGCTACATAACAACACATAATAACACATTTTCCCCCTGTAAAGAAAAAACAAACACAATACTTTGTCTTTATAAACCTGCCAAGAACCCTTGTCCACTCAGCAGCTTTCAATCAGCCTCCGAGGTGGATTTATGGTCCTTTTTGGTCTGGTACTTGTTTCCGCAGGTGTTTTGCTTTCATTTGCTGCATTGGTGTTTTCCTGGAAACTCTGGTCCACATGTTCATTTTCTCCATATGCTGGCCCCTTTAGTGTACTGACAGGAGACGGGTCACAGCCATGGGTTGGAGTTTATGGTTGTAGATCCACGCGGATCCTCCTCAGAGGTGTCCCTGGTTTCGTCTGGATCTGGTATGAATGTGGATTTACCACCTCTTGCACAATTCCTTGCATAGACCATGTGCCAGAATCATGATCTCGAATTCGTACTTGATCCCCAGGCTTCAAGACTTTTCGCTGTCTTGTCATGATTCCGTTTCTGTTTTTCTTTCCCTTCCTCTTTAGCCTGTTTGTGCTCCTTCAGGTGTCAACAGGTTTTCATGTATTGGAAGGCTAGTGCGTATACGTCGACCCATCAGCATTTGAGCTGGTAAAAGGCCGTTCTGCAGTGGCGCACTTCTGTAAATCATTAGACTTCTATGGAAATCCTCTCTTCCATCTTGCACTTTCTTCATAAGGCCCTCACCACCTTAACTGAACTCTCTGCTAGGCCATTAGATTTTGGGTGATGTGGGCTTGACCCCCAAACATCAGCAAAGGATTCAAATTCACTACTCGAAAATTGTGGACCATTGTCTGATACTACTTCACATGGAACTCCATGCCTCGCAAACACAAATTTCAGGAACGTGATAACTGCTTTGCTGGATGTTGATTGCAGTGTCGCAACCTCTGAGTAATTGGAAAAGTAGTCTGTTACAACAATATGGCTCTTCCCATTACAGTCAAATAAATCCACTCCAACTTTGAAATATTGGCCTGTCTGGTACAGGGTGTGGTGTAAGTGGTTCTGCTTGCTGCTTTGGTCTGTAGGTAAGGCATATTTCACATGAAGCAGTAGTCCAGCTGACGTCTTGGTTCATTCTTGGCCAGTACATCACTTCATGTGCTCTACATTTACATTTTTCCTCCCCAAGATGCCCTTCGTGTATCTTCTGGAGCATCTCCTTGCTTAGTGACACTAGAATCACCCTTTGAAGACCATATCTTTCACTAGTGACAGCTCAGCTCTGCATGCCCAATAATCCCGAATACGCATTGGACAGTCATCCTTTGCTTCTGGTCATCCTTTCCATATTGTATCATTGAGTACTTCCATTGTTTCATCTGCCTCTGCTGCTTTCCTAATCTGCTCTGTTCTATCTGGAGATACTGGAAGAGAGGTGACAATCATGTCAACATAGGCCTGTATATCTGCATTAACCTGTTGGTCTCTCTTTTCTGTCTTGTCGATTGCTCGAGACAGAGCATCAGCAGCAAACATATATTTTCCCGGTATGCAGATCATCTTCACATCATACTTCTGCAGCCTTATCAACATGCGCTGTATCCTCATGGGACAGTCACTCAGTGGTTTGGACACAATTGAGACCAATGGTTTATGGTCTGTCTCCACTTCAATAGCTTGCTCATAGATGTACTGATGGAACTTTCACATGCATATGTACTGGAGAGAAGCTCTTTCTCTATTTGTGCATAGTTGGCTTCTGCACTTGTTGAAGAACTTAATGCATAGGCCACAGGTTGCCATTTACCATCATGCTGCTGCAGTAGTACTGATCCAAGGCCGTGCTGGGACGCATCAGCTGATATCCTGATACACCTTTCTGGATCATAAAACTTCAGCACGGGCTCTTCAGTTAGGACCCTTTTCAATGTCTGGAAACACTCCTCTTGCTCATGAGACCAAATCCATTCATTTTGTTGCTCAAGGAGTTACCTAAGTGGTGCTGACACTGTTGACAGTCGAGGGATGAACTTGGCCAGGTAAGTCACCATCCCTAAGAAATGTCTCACCTCCTCTTTGTTTTGAGGCCTCTCCATGTTTTTAATGGCTGACGTCTTTCTTGGGTCAGGCTTCACTCCCTCTTCAGATATGACATCTCCTATGAAGGTCAGTGTCTTCACACCAAACTCACATTTCTATTTATTTAATTTCAAGTTGACATTCCTTGTCACATCAAGCACTTGTCTCAGTCGAGTATTGTGTCCCTCCTCGGTGGACCCCCAGACGATGATGTCATCCATCATGGTCTGGACACCAGGTATGCCCTCGAAAATCATGTGGATGGTTTTATGGTAGACTTCTGGTGCATACAAGGTCCCATATGGCAGTCGAAGATAGCGATATCTTCCATGTGGTGTGTTAAAAGTGCACAGTCTCAAATTTGCTTCATCAAGCTTCATCTGCCAAAATCCAGACGATGCATTGAGCTTGCTAAGCCATTTGGCACCTGAAAACCAGGACATGATCTCCTCCCGTGTTAGCAATTTAAAATGCTCTCTCTTGATGGCTTTATTGATATCTCTTGGGTCTAGACATATCCGCAATGCTCATTTTTCTTTTGAACAATGACCAGTGAAATCACCTAATTTGTTGGTTCTTCAATTTTCTGTATGACATTCATCCGTTCCATGCGTGCTAGTTCTTGTTTAATTTTATCTCTAAGTTGAAACGGAAATTTCCTGCATGCATGGATAACAGGAGCCACTGCCTCATCTATGTGAATTTTGTGTACACCAGGTAAACATCCGAGCCCCTCGAAGACATCTGTATACTCTTCCATGAGTGTTGTGTGGTCATCTTTGGTATGTGAAGCTACTATGAAAACTCTTTTCACTAGGTTGAGCTTTTCACATGCACTCAGACTTAATATTGGCTGTACTCTCTTTTCTACAATCAGTAGCTGTGATTTTAAGTGCTGCCCCTTGTGCTTAAAGGTCACCATACAGCCCCCTTTTACTGGAACTTTCTCTCCAGTGTAGCCTGTCACTTTTAACTTCACAGGGTAAATCTTACTCTTTACTGTGAGAGTCTTATAATCATCCATGGATAACAGATTCACCTGAGCTCCAGTGTCAAGCTTGAATGGAATTACGGTCTCATTCACAGTTACTGGAACAATCTGTTCTGTTTTACCAGCAGCCACAGTCTGTACAGAATCATTTCCTCATCAACTGTGTGCACCTTTCTCTTGTTAGCCCCAACTTTGCAGCACCTTGCAAAGTGATTCTTCTTCCCACAGCTATTGCAGGACTTCCCATAAGCAGGGCACATCTTTGGAATGTGTTTACCTCCACATCTGCTGCATTTGCTGTTTGAGCCTTCCTCTTTGATTTGCTGTTGCTTTTGGAAATGCCTTGGGAGCTGCTTCTCTGTTTTCACAGCATGTAATATTGTGTCTGCTCTGTACAGCTCCTTAGCTTGTGCTCATGTGGTTTCTGCTGACCTACACATATTCACTGCCTTTTCCAGGGTCAAATCTTTTTCATGCAACAGTCTTTCTCTGAGTCCATTATCTGGAATTCCACAAACTATTCTGTCTTTAACTAGTGAGTTTCTCAAGTCTCCAAATTCACAAGGCTTACTCAGTGTGTGAAGCTCAGCTAAGTATTGGTTGAAGCTAACACCTTGTTTCTGGTCACAGGAAAAGAATTTATATCTCTCAAATGTGATATTTTTACTTGGGATAAAATACTCCTCAAATTTTTCCATTAAGGTGACCAACTCAAAAGTTGTCTCTTCAATTTGAAAGCTGTTATAGATGTCCAAAGCATCTTTGCCAATCACGTGCAAAAAAAATAGACGCTTTCAATTTTTCATCGTTCCTTCCCATTCCACTAGCATCTAAGTATATGTTGAATTGTTGTTTGAAGTGTTTCCAATTATCGGCCAGATTGCCAGTAAACTGCATAGGCTTGGGAGGACTTAGCTTATCCATAACGGGAAATCTCGGCCTCTCACCTGAATCTCTCTTGGCAAATCTGGTGACTGCTGAACTTCAGGAACAATGTGGTCCTTCGCCATGCCGGCCGGCTTTTTCTCTGTCTTTTTACAGCTTTTCTTTCGTAGTCACTGAGTCTCTTTCTCAATTGCACACAGTATTCATTTACTTTCCTTGTTCAGACCTCATACCAACCTCTGACACCATGTTATGTTTGTTCTTCATCATGAGACAAACTTGGCGTGGGTTTAACATCTGAACATTTATTGAAAAACGACAAACAACAACAGGCTGCAACAGCTTGCAACCGACCAGCTGGCTTGGTGGCTTTTCCCTGTCTTTCCAGCCATTTCCTGTTTCCCCCATGTGACCCCTTGCATTGCCTACTGGGAAATGTAGTTCTTTATCATAACTACATAATAACACATAATAACACAACATAGGACCCATGGAGAGAAACAAAATATCATCCTATCTCCATCATGAATGGGTAATCCTTTATTTTTTAACTGTGGCTCTTAGTTCTAAGTTCGCCCACAATCCACCTCCACGCTGTCCAGAAACTTCAGAATTTTATATGTTTCACATGTGGCTAGACCACTAGATGAATACTTTCATCCAGACTAGAGACAGAGAGGAGAATGTTATAAGGCTGTCTCCTCTCCCAAAGGGTACTCAGGACTTCCACATGACTGCAGAGTTAACTCTCCATCATCAATGATGTCTGACAGAGATGAGCGATGGAATCTGAATTTTGCCAGAGCCTGGATTCCAATTGAGTCATGCCTCCCTTATTGTCGGATTCCTCCGTTTAGCAAATTTATAAATTTACTAGAATACGGTGGACTTTTTCTCTCCATGCTTCACCATGTCCTTGGGTAATGTGCACTTAAGATGCAGTCTAACACAATATTGTGAAATATTGAGTCAGGAATCAAGAATCAGGAAGTTTTGTTGCAGCTTCATAAAACTCTGGTGAGGCCACATCTGGAGTATTGTATTCAGTTTTGGTCGCCCCGTTATAGGAAGGATGTGGAGGCTTTGGAGAGGGTGCAGACGAGGTTTACCAGGATGCTGTCTGGATTAGAGGACATGTGCTATAAGGAGAGGTTGGACAAACTTAGGTTGTTTTCTCTGGAGTGGCGGAGGCTGAGGGGAGACCTGATAAAAGTGTATGAGAGGCATGGATAGACAGTCGGTATCTTTTTCCCAGGGTCAAAATGTCTAATACTAGACAGCATAATTTAAGGTGACAGGGGTTAAGTTCAAAGGAGATGTGCGGGGCAAGTTTTTTGCACAGTGTGGAAAACTCATTGCCGGGGTGGTAGTGGAGGAAAATACGATAGAGGCTTTTAAGAAGCTCCTAGATAGGCACATGAATGTGCAGAGAATGGAGGGATATGGACATTGTGTAGGCAGAAGGGATTAGTTTGGTTAGGCATTTAATTACTACTTTAATTAGTTTGGCACAACATTGTGGGCTGAAGGGCCTGTTCCTGTGCTGTACTGTGTTTTATGTTCTTTGTTCTAAAATGAAACAAGATAAGAGCTTTCTTTCCTTTGTATCTTTCAGTGCACAAGTGAAACCATCTTAGCTATTTCTGCCATCTCTCTCCAGGCTGCAGTGGGACTACTGTACATCAAGCTGTGCCCTTTGGCTTAAAATGTACCAATTTATTTTGCAATACCTCCAAAACTGCTTTGACTCAGCAGCTCAACTCTACCCTTGTTTAGTCCTCTTCAATAACAGAACATCCTTAAGGTCAAGCAGGAGCCTTTTCAGAGATTCCATTGCAAAGTGGTTGTGTGTCATGGGCTTCTGGATTGGCATCCCCATGCCAAACAGATTTTTTTTAATGATACATGAATTGCTGAGCAGCCTGACTGTATCTGTAGGCAGGCCTGTGAGCTGCAAATTTCTAGACCTGGTAGCTGAACGGTTTGTCTTCTATCCTGAGGCAATGACTCCTGGTTCGGGACTCTGCAGCCACTGGTAATGTCCACCCTGTATTTAATCTTTCTAGTCCTGTTGGTAATGTATAGGTTTATGTGATTCCTTCTCATTCCACTGTACTTGAATAAATTTAGGCCTAACTGACCCAATCTCTCCTCAGACATCAGTCCTGCTATTCCTTAAATATTTAGTAAAGGTGTCAGAAACTTCAGGATTTCTGTGAATATAGTTTAAGTCAGGAATCCCAAAGACTCTGATGGTCACTCATCTCTCTTCCACAGGCTGCACTGTTTTGTACTCTTCTATGTGAATCAAGGAAATTAGTTACTGATGAGCATTTATTTATGAACTAGTTCCACTGTAATACAGAGCTGTAATTACCACTGAACAAATCCTTTGGTCCAAAAAAATTAATTTCATGAATGTGTATTGTAATTTGCAGACATAACAAAATGGATGCCTATCTTTTAATTTTCTTAATTGTTAATCTATGATGTTTCAACATCTACCCTAACCACATGTGCGTGCTCCCACCTTCATCTTGTGTTCTGTAAATGCTTAAAATGTAAGTTAAAATAATGCTTTATTCTCCCTGATTTGTTGTCTGCTATTTTTTTTAATGCGATTGACCATCAGCCAATGATAACCAGTGCTGGATGCCAGACCACCATTTGATCAGATGATTGATAGCACCCAATATAGGAAAAGGAATGACCAAAATTTGCCAAATCTTTAATGGCAGCTTTCTTTGAGGTCAGTGGTGTGTGAATTTTGTCACTGACCACGAAGTCCAGGTCAAGGAATAGAAGAGCAAAGGAAAGAAGATGGTGAAAGATAGAAATAGAGGAATGGAAAATGGGAACTTCATTTCATCCAGAATAGGATATGATGGGTGATTTTGTATCATAATTTGGAATTTACCATTAAGGATTTTATTCAGCAAAAAGGATGCTGAATGATTTTATAGAACCATAGAACCATAGAACACTACAGCATAGAAAACAGGCCATTCGGCCCTCCTAGTCTGTGCCGAAACTTTATTCCGCTAGTCCCATTTACCTGCACCCAGTCCATAACCCTTCAGACCTCTCCAGTCCACGTATCTATCCAATTTATTCTTAAAACTTAAGAGTGAGCCTGCATTTACTACATCAGATAGCAGCCCGTTCTACACTCCCACCACTCTTTGAGTGAAGAAGTTCCCCCTAATGTTCCCCCTAAACCTTTTCCCTTTCACCCTAAAGCCATGTCCTCTCGTACTTATCTCTCTTAATCTAGGTGGAAAGAGCCTACTCGCATTAATTCTGTCTATACCCCTCATAATTTTGTAAACCTCTATCAAATCTCCCCTCATTCTTCTATGCTCCAAGGAATAAAGTCCTAAGCTGTTCAGTCTCTCCTTGTAACTCAACTCCTGAAGACCCGGCAACATTCTCGTAAATCTTCTCTGCACTCTTTCAATCTTACTGATATCCTTCCTATAGTTAGGTGACCATAACTGCACACAATACTCCAAATTTGGCCTCACCAATGTCTTATACAACCTCACCATAACATCCCAACTCAATACTTTGATTTATGAATGCCAGGATGCCAAAAGCCTTTTTTACAATCCTGTCTACCTGTCTATCTTATTGAGGATGTGGGATGGTACATTGTAAAGAACATGGGAGATTTTTAGGCCTTCACAAAATTGGTTATTGATGAGGAATGAATCATTTCTGTTTCTATGATATAAAAAACAATTATTAAAAATTTTGCTCATTAGTTATGGGTTTGTGAATTGTTTGATTTCATTTATGGTGAAATAGAATGCATAGTGCAGCAAAGTCAGGGATAAAAGTTATATTTGATTATCCATGATTATATTTATTTATTGTGTTACAACTGTACTTTCATGAAGACAAACCAAGATTTCTGCTGCCGATTGTTTTCAAATGGGTCCATCTTTGTTCATGTATGTTGAGGACAGAACTTCAATTCATTCTATTAAAATTATTAATCAATATTTGGACAATGATCTTCTTGCCTCATTGTCGCATTGAATCAAAAAACAGTCACTAATTTTTATCATCAACGTTCTATCAAGTTTGCTTGTCAAAAAAGCAATGAACATTTATTGTTCATCTTTTGTAATCAAAAGTCTTGACCCACATACATGAAAGTAAATTGGGGGGGAAGGGTGGTTGTTTAAATGGATGGGCAAATGGGCAGAGAGACATGCAGACATTTCCTTTCCAGTATGAGACAATAATGAATGTTATGATTGAACTCTGAATCTATGTATGGTTGTAGTGTGGAAGACATATGTTGTAATTTTATTGACTTAAATTAATTACATAAAAACACAATTACTGTGTGTTTGCTTATGAACTTCACTTAAAATATAACACAATTTCTGTTTCAATACAATATACTAATAGATTGAAATTTCACAATGTTTAATGTATTAGGTTTGACTTTCTGCAGCTGATGAACTGTCAGACTTTCACTCACTATAGACTTCCCATGAGATCATGCAGAACAAATTAATGTCAGCATGACATCCTAAAGGTGGTCCTAGAACCTGTATTATGGAATATCAACTTTCTAATCAAAGACTGAAGAATTGTTAATGACTGCTACAAAGTCTTAAACAAGAAATATCCATCCCTCAACCTTCATTGTCATGAGGCATTCATCAGAAGCTCATCTATATTAACAATATAAATACAGGGTCCACAAGATCAAGGCTTGGTATTTTGTGGCAAATGACTCACATGCTGACACTTGAGACTTGCTCCTTCACCAATGAAGCACATTGGGTTTGTGATGGATTGGTCAACGCTTACCTGGATGATGCCACCTGTAACAGTGCTCAAGAGGCAAGCTACCAATCAGAGCAAAGAAGTTTGCTTGACTGGCATCTCATTCAGCAGTCTGAAAATCCATTTCCTCTCCCACTGGTGTAGAGTGACTGCAGTGTGACCTGACACACTGCAACAATGCACCAAGGAATTTTCAGAGAATATCCCAAAACCTGTGATCTTCACCACCGAAACTCTAAAGCAGCTGGTGCCGGTATTCAACAAGGCCAAACTCCCCTCCATGTTGAACAACCTGCCTTTGTTTTTTCATTGTTGCTAGATCAAAGACCTGGAACTTCATACCCAAGAACATGAAGGATCTTTGCACAGATGCAGTGGTTTAGAAAGGAGAATCTAGCAAAAATCATGCAGGTCGATAGGGTTGTTAAGAAGGCTATGGTGTGTTGGCCTTCTTTAGTCGGGGTATTGAGTTCAAGAGCCGATAGGTAATATTGCAGGTCTATAGAACTCTGGTTAGACTACAGGGGAAGTATTGTGTTTAGTTCTGGTCACCTCATTATAGGAAGGATGTGGACGCTTTAGAGAGGGTGCAGAGGAAATTTACCAGGATGCTGCCTCGATTGGAGAGCATGTATTATGAGGATAGGTTGATTGAGCTAGGGCTTTTCTCTTTGGCGAGAAGGAGGATGAGAGGTGACTTGATAGAGGTGTACAAGATGATAAGAGACATAGATCAGGTGGACAGTCAGAGACTTTTTCCCAGGGCGAAAATGGCTAACATGAGGGGGCATAATTTTAAGGTGATTGGAGGAAGGTATAAGGGGGATATCAGAGGTAAGATTTTTACACAGAGTGGTGGGTGCATGGACTGCACTGCCAGCAGAGGTTGTGGGAGCAGATACATTACGGACATTTAAGAGACTCTTAGATAGCCACATGAATGATAGAGAAATGGAGGGCTACTGTATGTGGGAGGGAAGGGTTAGATAGATATTAGAGCAGGATAAAATGTTGGCACAACATTGTGGGCTGAAGGACCTGTACTGTGCTGTAATCTTCTCTGTTCTATGTTCTAGAAATACGGAAGAGAAGTAAAATGCCAAACTCCTCACAAATGCCCACATATTGTGAATGAATTTCAAAGAAACATAGCACCCCATAAATATAATGACCTGTCAGGCGCAATGTCAGAGGCCTTTTCCCAGGGCTGAAATGGTTGCCACAAGAGGGTTTAAGGTGCTGGGGAGTAGGTATAGAGGAGATGTCAGGGGTAAGTTTTTTACTCAGAAAGTGGTGAGTGCGTGGAATGGGCTGCCAGCAACGGTGGTGGAGGTGGATACAATAGGGTCTTTTAAGAGACTTTTGGATAGGTACATGGATCTGAGAAAAATAGAGGACTATGGGTAAGCCTAGTAATGTCCGAGGCAGGGACATGTTCGGCACAGCTTTGTGGGTCGAAGGGCCTGAATTGTGCTGTAGGTTTTCTATGTTTCTAATGTCCACTGCAAACTATCCACTCAGTAAAATGGTGGTCATGAGGGAGAGGTGTTTATTGTTGTGAGAAAAGTTATTTTGTGGGCCCAAGAAGAAATCTATCTACCACATCCATGAAATCCTTCTAGTATTACCCTCTTCACTTACCACGGCAGATCCCCACACTGACACTAAGAAGCCACTGGGCTCCCTAATATTTACAGGTCAGAACACAACAGATTGTTTCTTGAAGCCCATTTCAAGTGGGTATCTCATCTTGTCCAGATTAGAGTCATATAAGGGTGGCACAGTGGCACACCCAGCAGAGCTGCTGCTTCACAGCTTAACACTAGTCACTAACACTGTGTCCTCATTTTAGGGTGAAAATTTCAAGTTATCTGTTGCATTATTTCCAGCATCAAACTAACTTAAATTATGTCAACAGTAACTCCATGTCCATAATTCACCAGCTTTAAGATTTTGCATCATATCAGGATGAAAAACATCAATAGTTGTTGACTCACAGTCTAATCAACTTTTGCTAATGCTGATTGCTCAGAAATAATAGATTTAAAGGATCAATCGCAATCAAACAGCATTGATAGATTGCTGCATAACACTTTGCAGGTTGCTAGTTTACTCTGCATGTGAAAGACTCAGCCTTGCTTCTGCCTTGAACTACTTTGCTGCCAGCAAGACTTCCAATTGACATTTGACCAAACATACTACTCCTCGGAATGGACAGCATGGACAAGGAATACCAAGGCACCACAGCGGCCATGGCAACATGTTACAGGAGGCAATGGAGGTGCAGGCTTCCACAAGATCGTCATCAATGAGATCAGAGGCCTCATTAAATCTCAAATGTACACATGTGCCTGTGCTGTTCCCATAGTCAAGGTTATGGTCACTGTGAGTCTCAGTTTCCTATTTTCAGGTTTATTCCAGGCTGTAACTGCTGATGTATGCCACATTGTAATTTACTACTCACTGCTTCATCGATGTTCTCTACTCCAGAGGGTGAGACTTCATTTATTTCACCTTCAACCACCAGAACAGAGAGACCAATTACAGGCAAAGGATGCCGTTGCAGTCTTCCCCAAAGTGCAGGCACTTACAGCTTGCATTCATGTGGCCATTGGGTCTTCCATTCACAACTCATGTTCACTGATAGAAAGGGAGTGTATTATTTTAACATAAGACTGGTGGTAGACCATCAAAGCACCTTGATAATGCTCTATTCTAGTATAGTGGCAGATCCCTTGATTCGTTTATTTTTAGGCATTTAAAGCTGCTCACCATCCATAAGTGACCACATAGCCCTGTTGAATAGATTTTGGGAGACTAAGGATATCATCTATTCAAATTAGAGCTTCAAACACATCAGCTGAGCAGCAGTACAATGGCAGTCATGCCATGACCAAGATGGTAATGGAGACCAGAGTAAGGCTGCTAAAAAGCACAAATTCACTGTCTGCATTGTCATGGTCATGCCATGGTCATGCCATGGTCATGCATCGTGCATTGTCATACATTCAACAACCAGCATTTCTTTCATTGTCATGGTCTGCTCTGCTCTCTATAATTTGACCATCAAAACCATTCAGCCATTGCCTCGTAAAATGGAGAAAGGGGAAAGGGTCCTGATGCAGGGTCTCATCCCAAAACATTGACAATTCCTTCCCCCCACCCCATCAGATGTTGCTCAGATTGCTGAGTTCCTCCAGCAGATCGTTTGTTGCTCTGGATCTCAACATCTGCAGTATCTGGAGAAAGGGGAGCAGCAGCTGATGAAGTACAATGAGCACCAGGATGACCAACCACAGCCAAAACTGATGGAGAAAGAGGAAAAAAGACTTAAGCAAGGATCCACTCATTCTAGACTCTCAAGAGCAACTTCATGTCAGCCTTTCCTGAAGAAAATACAGGGAATCCAGGATCATTTAAGTCCATACAATATATTAGGAAGATCTCCTGTCAGTATGATTGAATCATTTACTGTCAACTTTAGAGTGCAGCAACAATGATTTCAAATAAGAAACTTAGTTTAAAATGGTTAAACACATTCTCTCCATTAAACATGATGGTCTGAAGTTACCACTTCATTTCTTAGTGTCATCCAGGACAGTGCAATAAGCATTTACTCAGCACAGGATATTATTGCACAGTCCATACAATGCTTTCACTTTCCATACCAAACACCTACTGAATCTTGAATTAATCTCATTTGAGGTTGAATATCATTGTATTCTTATTCACAAATCTTAGAGGTGCACATTACATTGCCCATTTAAGAACATTTTGAGCCAAGTACACTAATAGATATTTAGGATCAAAGCAGTAGAAAGTAGAAGGGCTGGTCAATAGGATCAAGAGAGCAGTTAATAATGACCTCATGATTCAGTGAAATACTTAGCCAGCAGCTGCAAATAGTTATCATCTCACTTGAACAAAAAATACATGTAGCCTCACAGTTTCATTTGAACTCTGCTGGCAATGAGGAGGGGTACAGGAGTGAGACAGATCAGCTGGTTGAGTGGTGCTGCAACAAAAACCTTGCACTCAATGTCAGCAAGACCAAGAAATTGATTGTGGACTTCAGGAGAACACACACCAGTCCTCATTGAAGGGTCAGCGGTGGAAAGGGTTAGCAGCTTTAAGTTCCTGGGTGCCTTCATCTCTAAGCATCTGTCCTGGGCTCAAAACATGGATGCAATCACGAAGAAAGCAAACCAGAGGCTTTATTTTGTTAGGAGTTTGAGGAGATTCGGTATGTCACCAAAGACTCTTGCAAGTTTCTGTATGTATATGGTGGAGAACATTCTGACTAGATGCATCACACCCTGGTATGGAGGCTCCAATGCAGGGGATGGCAAGAGGCTGCAGAGGGTTATAGATTCACTCAGCTCCATCACGGGCACAACTCTCCCCACCATCGAGGATACCTTCAAGAGGCAGTGCCTCGAGAAGGTGGCATCCATCATTAAGGACCTTCACCATCCAGGACATGCCCTCTTCTTGTTAGTACTGTCAGGGAGGAGGTACAGGAGCCTGAAGACCCATACTCAATGATTCAGGAACAGCTTCTTCCCTTCTGTCATCAGATTTCTGAATGGTCCATGAACCAAAGAACATTACTTCATTGTTCCTTTTCTGGTATCATTTATCCATTTATTTATTCATCAATTTATTTCTTTATTTAGTGGTTTATAGTAATTTTATGTCTTATTTGTGACACTGTACTGTTGCTGCAAACAACAAATTTCACATCATATAAGACAGTGATAATAAATCTGATTCTGATTCTGATTCTGATTCTGAACTTGCAACCAGACCTTGAACACTGCCACCATTTGGTATCTCAATCTAAACAACTGCAGGCTGGACATCACACTCTGACAGTCATAATCAAGTTCCATTGTTTATATAGAGTTGTCAGGAAAGAAGTGAAACATTAGAGCTGTGCAACTATGTGCTTCAAGCAGATAAATCACTCTCTACCCTTCTGAAATTCTTCTTCCATCACTGACTCCTGAATGATAGAGAGTTCTCAACCATCAAGGCGCGAAGCGTGGCATCAACCAGCAATCTGCAGGAGGAACTCAGCCACTTGAGCAGCACTTGTGGGGGGGATGAAATTTTCAATGTTTTGGGTCGAAATCCTGCATTAGGACTGAGGGTTGAGAGGGGAGATGGATGGCCTGCCCTTCTGATGTTTGCTTCATTGCAGTGTCATTGCAAAATCGAAATCATCCCACATTTCCAAAGGCAGCTCTTTTCACAGCTACTGGCTCTGCACATGCATTCAAACTTATCGTGATGCCATCCTGTACCACTGTGGAATTTCAGAGAAATTCTAACTCTGCAGTAAATCACCAATATAAGCCATTATTGTTAATCTAAACTTATCATGTTTTAAGGGAATTTGACAACAGTTGGGCTGCTGCTATCAGCAGTGACTGCTCTATGATACCTATGTCCATCAAGCTACCTGTATAGTACCATGTGGCCATGTGACATGGCAGTCTCAATAGTCCTTATACAGCTTAGCTCACTCTGCTTTCTTTTGAATGACCTTGTGGTTTTCTAAGGAATGGGCCAGGATGACACAAACATTGGGTTTATAATCTTTCAGCACAGGACAAAAGGGTGCAAGTGGCATCTATTTACATAGGTATTCATCTTGTGCTTTGAAGTGACAGCTATACAGCTCTCCAATGCAGTCACTGACTTTGATTAAGTGAGAGCCAGGACCTGAAGGATAAAGACAATGATGAAAAACTACAATCACTTAAGTTAAATGTTTTCATTCAGCCTGGAGTATCAGGAAATTTATTGGAGTGAAATATTTTGTCGTAAAGGGAACTTACAAAAAGCAATGAATCCAAATCTACTCACTGATAGTGTCTGTTAGTTCCTGTGATTCTCCACCTGGTCTTGAACTCCTGAAGATTACACTGCACTGCTTCCCCAATGGCTGTGGCCTGGCCGCTGGAAGTCTGGCTCCCTCCATGCTCTGAGAGTTGCCTCAGGATGCCTATGATGAACTCACATCATTGTTGGGCTGGCTCAAACTTCGGGGCACGAAATGGTGTGCCTGCAGTCTGGGGAAGGAAGCTTGGAGCCACTGGGGGGAATACTTCATGAGAGGCAGAGATAGCAGAAGAGATCCCAATATCCTGAGAGAGGACAGGAGTCTCAGCCCCTGCATTGCTGGATGGAACCCCGGGAAAGCAGGCCACCATGGTGTTCACAGCTTGGGTTTCCTAGGTCAGGCAGCTGTTGTCATAGCCTCCAGAACCCTAACAAGCCAGGCAAATAGATTACGGAACATTGCTGCCTGCTTCCTCTTAGCAACACTGATGACCCACAACACAGCAACCTGCTGTCCCAGGGAACCAGCATGTTCAAATAAAAACAGAAAGTACTGGAGATATTCAGCTAGTCAGGCAACATATGTAGTGAGAGAAATACATTCAACAACCTTTCACCATCTGAAATATTCACATGATGGGACAAAATGTCAGGATGAGGATGTCCGATATTTAGGATGGAGGTCTGAAGGGATTTCCTCATTCAGAGTGTTTGAGAAGTGAAAGAGCACTGCAGAAAATCTTTTTGAGTTTTTAAGACTTGCCATAATGCAAATCTCTCGATCTCCTGAACCCTTTATAACTTTGCCTAAATGCATTATATCATAGTGAATAGAAATCCATAAACTTAAATTGATCAGATTACAGAGGCAGTGTACAATGCACTCACGCTACTATAGACTACTTCAAGGCAATTATATTCTATAATTAATAAAGACAATTAATAATTAAATAACAGATTACCCAATATGACTTGCTGTTCAGAAGAGTAAGTAGTAAAGGAACTAATGGGAGTAGTATTGGACATGATGGCCTGTACTCTAAAAATTTAAATGAGTTGGCTCCAAAGATATTGGATGCATTGATTTTGATCTATGAAAATTCTTAGCAGTTGGAGGGAAGAGCAAAAAATAATACCCATTCAAGAAAGGAGGGAGAGAAAAAGAAGGGCATGACTGGCCAATTAGTCTGCATTCAGTTTTCAGGGAAAAGGTGAACTCTTATTAAGGAAGTGGAAACAAACACAGAGTATACAATAAGAAAGAGTCAACTTGGATTAATTAAAGGGATATAGTATTTGGTTTGACACATTTTTTTAGTCCTTTGAGGATGTGATTAGCTGGTTAGATAAAGGAAAAACACTGAATATAGTGCATTTAAGTTTTCAAAATTCACGATGACATGTAAAAGATTGTTGCATAAGATAAACAAGATAGGGCTCAGGGAATTGGGAATAGTATATTAGTATGGATAGAGAATTTGTTAATGAACAGAAAACAGTATAGGAATAATCATTTCATTTTGAGGCTGTCAGACTTAAGTAGTGGGATGCTGCAAGGATCAGTGCTTAGGACTTAGCTATTTAAAATCTATTTCTTCAACTTGGATTAACAGACTGTTGGTCATCCACCTATATTTGCTAATGATACCAAACAAGGGAGGAAAGAAGCTAACTTGATGAAAGTGTACGGGCAGGTTAAATAAAAGGGAATGAGGGTGGCAAAACGAGTAAATACGAGTAAATTATTCACTCTGGTGGCAAAAATAGAAAAACATGATATTTTTAGCTGGAGAACTATTAAATGTTAGTGCTCTGAAGGATTTGTATGATCCTGCATATGAATTCTAAAATGTTAATTATCATGTATGGTAAGCAATTATAAAGGCAAAGAATTTGTTGAAGTCTTGTTGCATTTTTCAGAGTATTATGGAGAACTATGTATCATTTTGGTCATAGGAAGGATATAATTGTCTTGGGATAGTGCAATAAAGGTAGCTTGATGGATTCTTGAGTTCAGAAGAATGTCCTATAGGAAAAAATAGGGTAGGAGGATATGAAGATTCCAGAAATGGGGCAAAAATAGAATAATCTCAGGGATTTCAGTGTCATCCATGGAGCAAAGAAGTTTGAGAGGAGATTTAACATAGCTTTACAAAATCTTGACAGAGGTAAATGGGATAAATGTAAAATAACTAGTCCCACTTGTGGAGAGATCCAGATTGATAGTGATTGGCAAAAGACCTAGGCATGCTGTGAAAAAAAATCTATTTTTGCACATAGAGTATTTATGATCTGGAACGTACTGCCTGAAAGTGTGGTGAATGCTGATTCAATTATGGCTTTCAGAAGGGAATGTGAATAAATATTGGAAGATAAACAATAGGCAGTATTAATGGGGAAAGAGCAAGGGAATGGAACTCAATGAAAATCAAAAATCTGCAGATGCTGGAAATCCAAAACCGGAACAGATAATGCTGGAAATATTCAGCAGGTTGGGCAGCAGCTCTGGAAGAAAAACAGAGTTCAAGTAACAGGTCGAGGCTGAGACCTGCTGAGTATTTCCAGCATTATAACCAGCAATGTACTGGTTAGGAGTTGTGGGCGTGCTATGTTGGCACCGGAAGCATGGCGACACTTGTGGGCTGCCCCCAGAACACACTACACAAAAGATGTATTTCACTGTGTGTTTCAATGTACATGTGATGAATAAAGATATATTAAAATTTTCTGCTTGTATTCAAGGGAATGGAACTGACTGAATTGCTCAACAACAGGCTGGAACAAATGGCCTCTTTCCGAATTCTAAAATAATTCCATGATTCTCCAGCACACCTACATTCTCTGAAACTTTGAAGACTCTGAAATGTCTTCCTAGGATGAATGCTGAAATGTTGTTTTCCTTTGTTAAAGTCTGGAACTGGGGGGGATAGTGTCAGGACAAGAATGTCCAACAATTGAACTGGAAGTTGGGAGGGATTTCCACCTGCAGAGAGTTATGAATCTTCAGAATTCTCTATCCTAGAGAGCTCTGGTTGTCCAGTGATTAATTATATTCAAGAATAACATCAATTATTTTTGCAATCAAACAGAATCATGAGATCTAGGAATTGTGCTCTCAAGGAAATAAGACTTTCATTCTTAGCTGTTACTCTGCTTTCTGTAGACTCCCTCTTAGTAACTTCATAATCTCCTATTCCCATTTTGCTCTTGCACATAAGGTGAAGTTTTCTGAGCAATCTCATCACTTAGTATATTGTCCTTTTATGACATGCAATATTGTTGTTCAAGCAGGGAATGTTGTTGAGGTGTTGAGAGGTGAAAAGGAGCACACTGAATGCAGTGGCAAACTTGTACCCAATTAACATCCAGCAATAAACCTGTTATGTAAGCTTGGGCTTCCAAACTTAAAACAACATAGTGATAAGTGATCTACCTGGCTAAATTCTTTAAACTATATTATCTGCTTCTGCATTTGATTCCATATCCTACAGGTAGTATAGGCAGCATTGACCCTGGGCACCTTCATCCTATTCAGCCATTAAAATCCCATTAAAATTCTTTCAACATCTCATAAAGGACTCAGTCACATTGGATAATTGATTCACACATCAGCTATGCTCCTGGTCTCTGGGTCACTGTGTGCAGAGAGTATATTGAATTTATTTAAATAAGCCAACCATAAAACTTAAACAGGGTCAGTTATTTACATTTGTTATATTCTGTGCACATTTTACAATATGACATTACAATTTTAACCTGCAATGCCTCAGGGACAATATTTTAAATATCAATAATATAATTTGGAGCCATTTTCAAAGTGACTGTCAAGAGTCATACAGGTCATTTCATACATATGGCATACTTTTCCATGTGTAAAATGAAATTAGAATTTCATTGGCCCTTGCAAAGGCATATCTAGTGGTTGGAATATGGTGAGTCAAGGAACATTTTTTTACCTGCTCTCACTATCAAGACATTCAATGGCACATGAGTCACAAAGCCTCATGCATTCCTTACTCAAGGCTTTACTTGAGGCAAGATTTTACATGCAGCCTCCCAACCAGAGTAATGTATTCACTAATGCATTGAGACACAGTGGAAATGAGTAATGGTCTACCTGCAAGACAGAAAGCCTCAACTGTTTACATGTTGAGACTTCAAACTTCTGCTACAGACCCTGCAGACAAAGCAACTGGGTCAAAATACTGAAGATGCTGGAAACCTGACACAAAAAGAGGAAATGCTGGAGGTATTGAGAAAGTCAGGCAGCATCCATGGAGAGTCAATGTTTTAGGTCAAAGATCTTTCATCGGAACTGGAAAAGTGACAAAATGAGTATGTTTTAAGTTGCAGAGAAGGAGAGAGGTGGAGAAACCAGAGGGAATGTCTCTGAAAGGATATATATAAAAGTTGTCAAAGTAACCATTACCTTAATTTCTACAGTTAGAAACAGAGAAAGAAAGAAACAAAGGAACAAACTGAAACCTAAAGTATCCAGCAGACTCACAGATGACCTTTTTTTTCTCTCACAAGGTTCAGTGCTGGTTGTTATGAAACATTTTTACATTGCGCCACAGGGGCCATGAGGTGTAAAATCCAAGGGTAGAGGGAGGGTTAGAAAGCAGAAGTTGGGGGAGTCAGGGTTACATATTTCTCCTGGTGATCGGTGATGGTAGAGCTTTCATTCTCTAGTCTGAGGTAATTGAGTACTGAGCTGGAAGTTGGGTAAGGGTTAGTGAGTGGGCATTGAATTTTTAATGGGTGGGGGATGTTCTGTTGGGTGAGGAGAGGATGGAGGTGCTTGTGATTAGTGGGTGGTAAAACTCAGTTCAGGTGCCTTTGGGTCAAGAGGAGCATCAGGTTAGGTTTTCTGCACTGGGAAACTGAGAAATTTGGTTGGGTGACTGGATGGGAAGGGCTGGGTGATCAGGATGAGGTGGAGGTCAGGTGAATAGCTGTGGGAGAGGATCAGAATCATGAATTTAGAAGGGTAGAGATTGAGGTGCTGGTATTATAGTGGGGCTTTTGGGGGTACTGATGGTGAGATACTAATCTGATAATTTGAAGGAGAAAACCTAAACTGGACTCCTAGTGCCAGGCTGCAACTTGCTCAAGGAGGCCTCATTGAGATTGGGCAGATTGAACACAAGTGCTGTAAAAAGTTGGCTGGGGAGTGACCAAAGACAGATGTGCTTTGGAGCAATGTGATCTCATTTCTCCTGGCAAATGCTCGAAGCAAGCATTGCACTAGAAACGATATCCAATGCATGGATCAGACATAAAAAGCAACTCAACTGCGCAAACATGAATCATCATCTTATGCCTGATCAAATATACATAGCAGTGCAATTTGACCCAGAAAATCCTGTAATTGTTTTGTTCCCCAAGAATCATCAATTTTTATACATGTGGTGTTAAAAGTGGCAGTGTCACGCCAAACCAATTTCTTGGTAGTAATTCTTTGTTTTTGTTAAGTGAAGAAATAGATTTGGCTGCTGGCAGTCTTTGTAATTAGTAGAGCAAACTCCAACATTGTGTCTTTGTGAAACCCATCAAAACATCAGGTTGGATTTTATGCCTTTTATTGTGATAAAGCAGAAGCCAAGTTACAAATCCATTCATTTTCTGTTGTATGTGATAGATGTTATGCATTAAATCAGTTACATCACACGATTTGACTTATTCACCACCCCAGGAAAGTTTCCCCATCAAAATTAACTGGTTAAACAATAAGTATTCTGGAAAAGTGATGTCAATTATGACCTTTTGAACTTGATTAAAATTATTATAAGGGACTTGCTTTAATATAATGTGCCATCATTTTGTTCAACATTAGTAATTTAAAAGAACCTGAATGGTTAATTGATCAATGTTTATTAATGCCAACCTTGGCATGTTACATGCATCAATGCACGTGACAGATTAAGTTCATCTGTATTAATTCACTAGCCAGATACAGGACAATAGCAATTAGATACTTGCTGCATGCCTTTTCATCTGATTGCACTAACCTTCTTTGTCAGGTTGATTGATCAGTGTCTTGTAGAGAGTCATATACCATTTGACAGAAGACTGATAATAATATTATGTCTTTTTGAATGGTTGATAGCCAAAAGAATCAGCATGCCACAATCCCATTTAGAATTCAATTCGTGCATTTCTTTTTCCAGAAAAAAAATGCAAATCTTTAAGAAGTAGCAAGAAAATGCAAACCAGTGGAAGAAAATGCAGTTGCTCCATTTGGCAACAAATACAACTATATTCAAAGCTTTAAAAGAACTTTGCATGGATGTTGGTGTTTACACTTATTTGTTGTGTTAAATATGTTCTCTGCTCTAATGCCCATTCTGATCTCTCAAAATTTTGTGAACTTGCACCAAAAACTACATTTAAAGTAGTGCTTTGGGATTTAGCGCAAAGATTCAGACAAAGTACAGCAATAAAGAAGGTTGCTATAGAAGTGAGGGAAAACATTTGGGAGAGAGGATAATGCTCTCCAGTGTGTCTGAGCACTGCACCAGCCCACGCAAGAGCTGACCTGTTTGACTACTGTGATACATGTACCACTAAAACACTGTGAACTACGGACAGTTCAAGAGGCCAGAGATTGTAGCATGTTCAGCAGTGATTTCTTTAAAAAAAAGGACTGTGATCCATGAAGGGGAGCTTGAGTGAATTATCTAACATAAAGCTGACCATTGAATAGTGAGACTAGAAGCTGCTGTGTGCAAGACATCAAGGTGACAGCATTAACTGGCATCTCATCTCTTGAATCCTGCATATTGTTCTCCCAGTTTCTTTGTGAGTAAATGGTGAAAGTTGTGGATTTTCCCCAAAGTCCCAATTTCTTCCAGCTGGGGAGGAAATGTGTTGTATGATGTTATTAACACAGCACTGATGCTGGACAAACATCCACAGCAGCAAGGTGAATTGTACAATTTCCCAGTGGTTGTACATTGACCAGAAACTGATCATCAGCATCAACCATTGAATTTTGCAGCAATGTTTGTTTCTTTCCCTCAGGGTGCCTTTTGTCTTCCATATGACCTCCTTCATACAGACAGCCTTGAGGACTGCCTGCTACTGTCTGCACCATTGTGAGGTGGTTCACCGAGAGCAGGATGGTTGTTGAAGTGTAAGACAGCTAGTGCTCTTTTTGTTATCTTCATTGAGATGAATAACTCTGCTTCCACAAACACACACCTGGTAGTTTTCCAGCTCAAAGAATAATAAAACATAATGCACCTACAGCAGTTGAATTTGATTCAGATCAGTGGGATGGGGTCAGAGGGAAAGGCTCACAGTTCACAAAAAGGTAATATCCTGCAATCCTTGTAAAAAAGTTCTAAATGCCAAAGAAGTTATATTTTTTTTCAGAATTATTTTGCAGTGTCACAATGCAAGAAAAGGATTAGAAGAAGTATAATAAGCTATAAACTCATAAGTGCTAATTTGGTACTTGGTTATGATGTCCTTTCCCTGAACATTGCGACCCTTCTCTCTTCCTTTGTATTGTAAAATCATTATTGTTTTACTTATGCAATGGATTTTAGTTTTTACTGAGCACAAGGTTCCAGTTATAGGACATTTATTATGCAAATCTGTTGCCTCTAACAAGTCCCAGTGTTCTTTTTGCTTGAAAAAGTCAGTAATATGATTGTTTGAACATTACAACCCATTAAGTACGTTGGTGTGATTTTTAACAATTCTTTGATGGCTTTATCTGCGACAGTCTTGGCACTATACAACACCATCCTGAATCCCAGAGGTCCTGGGATTAGTGGTTGCTGCTTTCTGTTGTGGGGAGCTGATACTGTTTTACAGAATCTATTCACACATCTGGCATGCCACAGTTCCCCACTTGGCACTAATGCCAAGCTTTCACTGTGCAGCAGAAAAATCTCTCACCAGTGCCTAGTTAACTGTTTCCATCAAGGGAACAAGGGAGATCCAGCTACTAAAATGCACTGTCCCTGCTGGATGTCACTGTAATCGTCATTTTCTTGGCTACTCTGTTGTCTTCCCATTTTTACAGGGAAATACTAAGTTTAGTAACTAACTATAAAATAAGCACAGTTCTCAAATGTAGAGCTACTTGCATGGGGTTTCTCATAGCGAAATTAATTACATAATTTGCAGTTTTACTTGGAGCTCTAAATGCTAAATAGTAAAACAAGCAAAAATAATGGTCCTGAAGTTCTGATCTGGATCAACAGAGGAACAGAGAGGTTAGCCAAATGTAGCTGCAATTTGGGACAGAACTGGTTCTGTTTCCATTTCACCCAATTTTTTGCTTGCAGTCTTTTTGTGGCTGGAACCTACTAAGGGTAGAAAAAAAAACATCAAGCTGTAGGTTTTCTATGTTTCTAATCAGTTATCTTTCTCAAGCTGCTTGCTTGTTCCATTGAGTAAAAACAACAGAAAGAGGCTCCTTCTTGGCAGAATGTCACTGGTCTCTCTGTTTGTGTTGGAGTCCTATATCCCTGCTGCAATGTTCTGCCAGTGGCTCAGGGTGTGTAACTTTGATGAGTCCTCACAAGTGAAATATTTTGGCCGTATTCTTTCTAGGAACCACTGTAGTAGGTGCATTGTTCCTCTGTATTTACATCAGAGGACCAGAACCCCAGGAACTTTAGCCCAATTACTTGTGACTTAGTCTGGCCACATCAATATTTTAGGAACTTGGACAGAAATGAATTAAATTGAAGAATGTCAGATTAGATTTTGAAAATAGTTTGGTCAATAATATTACAAACATAATAAGTGATAATGATTGATATCAGAATAAACATCATTTAAGAAACAAAGTTAGCAAAATTATGTCTTTTTTTTAAATAACTATCTTTTTTTAGAGCGACTGGATTACACATATATGCTGTTTTATATTTTTAAAAATTATCCTGATCATTACATTACTGCATGCATGGATACTTCTAAGTGTTTTGCCAGACAAGCTGGGGCAAGCTAGCAATATCTTCTGAATAGCAAATTTTGTGTCTTACCTCCCAAATGCCTCATTGCTTATGCAGTCTGGAACATTCGTTCCCATTTCCAATTAGTAAAATATCCATGTGGTTTATGATTGGGGTGATGGATCTGTCGGTGAGCAACGGAGGTGATTTTTCAACTTCTCTGCATTCCCATAGGCATGCACCATTTGACAGATTGGACATAAGTACCATGGAGGAGTCTGACACAGATGGTGTAATTAGAAAATGCGAAGTGAGGGTGTGAATTCTATCTTTGATCAGCACCTTCTTGCAGATTGTCATCTATGTTAATATTAAGCAGTTTCTCAGATATATAAAAAAACAGCCTTGGGGTAAAATATATACCATTGTGATATGCTTTAGAGTCAGAAGGTGTCATTCATTTTGTCAGATTTGTGTTCCTTGTTGACAGCTGATTATTTTAATGAGCCTAAAAAAATTGTAATTACTCTTATGCTTTGTGAAAAATATTACAAAATGAATAATCAGAAAAAATGTAGCAGGAAGAGTTTAATTGTTCTCACTCTGTGAGTAAATGTTGAAGCTCATCTGCTACATGTAAAATTGAAAATTTCATTGAATGTTTTTCCCAGAAATCTGTGGCTTTTTGTTTCTGTTTGTACCTTTAGAAAACGGAAATCCAATTTTATCATTCATTATTTACTTGATCCAAATACTTAATTTGAGAGAAATAACATAATAAATTGTTGGTCACATTTTTAGAGGTTCCAGTGTGTAATTAACATTATAACATTCTGCTGTAGCTTCTCTTTTTTGTAATTGCTTAAGGGTACAGAAGATACATGCGGATGTTTTTTTTCTTCTGCTGTACTGGGTAGAGAGCAGCTTTTTGTCAAAATAAGCCATTAGCTATAATGGCATGTAGGTGTAATGGAATGTGCTTTAAACATCTGTGCTAAGAGCAGGGGAGAAATTGCTGCATGCAGACCTGGGCCTTTAGGGAGTGTGATTAAGGACTGCTTCAGAGAACTTGAGATCTGGCATGGGATGCAAAAGAATGAAGAAAGAAAATGGTGTTAATAGAATTATAGACACTCTGCAGGGAGAACAAAAAAATTAACATTATTGCTGTGCCTGTTTTGTTGTTTTTGCTATATCAAACCTTCTGCAAAATAAATTATATTACCAACTATAATACAATATGTTGAACTTTGTGTAATGCTGTACTCTGGTTCAGTAAGACAATAAAATAATGATTCTGAAATTCCAATATTCTTGAGCAATTTAGATGAGTGACTGCATTATTGGTATTTTATTGAAACATTTTATTATAAAACCAATAAATAATGTATTCTCTGCTAAGTACCATAATCTGATGTGCAACTATCTCAGCAGATCTTCGAGACATGAGACTTAGCATTGATTAATATCTGTTTTCCATAGTCTGGAATGTAATGTGTCAACTGCTGTATGCATTCTTTAATGCTCAATCATTTTTCATTAATAGATTTGAAAATCAGTGACCCAGCCGGTGGTAGTGATAAGATTTATAGGATTTTGCTTAGTCGTAAAGAGAGGAAATAAATGGGCTAACGGAAAATTTAATTATGTAATCTAAGTACTCTAATAGCGCACATACATTCAGTAGATTTAGAAATAACTATTTAATTGTATAATTAATATTGGGTGCTTTACTGTTGCTTTTCTAATGAAATCAAAATAGGAAAATGTACCAAGAAAGCCATAATTTTAAAAAAAGGTACTTATTGCAAAAGATAAAACTAAGGCATTGTAAATGTTTCAGTCTACACCAACATTTTAATATTATTCTCTGTGTGGAATTTGACCTAGGTCTGTGAATTCTCTTACTGAAACCACAGGCTATAAAGAAAACTGCAGTTTGTTTTTAACAAGCAATTGTAAAATACATTTGTTTGATAAAAAATTGCCTCAGAAGATAGAATTATTTATGTATTGATATAAAAGTAATGCCCCATAGATAATAATTTCAGGGTTACAGTATTTCTTGGAAGATGAAACATGGATTTATTATTGTTTTAATTTCAAAAAAAGTTTAATGTGTGCAAGCTGATTTGCAATGTGAGTTGTGAGGATGGTGTACTGAGGCTTTGGGAGGATATAGACAGGCTAAGTAAATTGATGAGGACATGATAGACGGAACAAAAGTGAGGTTATCCACTTCAGTAGAAAAAAGTAGAAAAGCAGAGTGTTTTCTGAATGAGGAGATCTTAAAAGATATTGGTGTTCAGAAGGACCTGAGTGCCTTTGTGCATCTGTTAACTGGAAGTTAACATCGGGTACACTAATCAATTAAGGAGTTTGCCTTTATTGCAAGAGGACCTGAATGCAAGTATAAATCTGTCATACTGGAACTGCATAGGACTCTTTTAAGAGCACACCTGGAACTTTGTGTAGAGTCTGAACTCCCTAGAAGGATATATTTTTGAAATGGGAATGCAACAAAGGTTCTCCAGATTGATTCTTGGGGTGGGGGTTTGTCCATGAGATGAGATTAAGCAGACTGGACCCATACTCTCTGGAGTTTAGAAGAATGAGAAGTTATTTCAGGATCTCATTGAATCATATTACATTCTTACAGGGTTTGACAAGGCAGATCACCTGCTTAAAATGTCTAAAACCAGGAATTAGAGAGATGAAGCAGGGGTCAGCCATTCAGGAATGAGTGAAAAAGAAAACTTCTTCACCCAAAGGATAATGATTCTTTGGAATTCTTTCCCCAAGACAGCAGTATTTTCAAGAAAGTGATTGATAGATTCGTGGTTATTGGAAATGGAATTGGAATTGGTTAATTACTGTCACATGTGCTGAGGGACAGTGAAAAAGTTGTCTTGCATACTGTCCATACAGATCAATTCACTTATGCAACTCACAGGAAATGGGGTGGGTGCAAGGAAATGTCCCTGAGATAAAGGATCAGCATTGATCTCACTGAATGGTGGAGCAGCAGAGCTGAATGTTCGATACCTGCTTCTATTTCTTATATTCTTAATTTCATCACAAGCAGCAGTTTGTAGAAGGGAATATTTCAGTCTGTGATTGCATCTAGCCAAAATGTAACTTAGAAGTATTTTGAGTATAAATTATCTTGTGAAAAAATGTAACAAAACAATAATCTGGTTTGAGCTTAGAAATGAGAAGATGCTCATTCTTAACAAAAAAAATGGTCTCTTTTCAGTTGTTGTTTTACAATGTAAAGATTCCACCAAAATTTCTGCCCATTTGAGCAAGCAAAAACCATTTTCTCTTGCCTTAGTGCAAGCAGAGAGTTTTTTGGTTTCCTGCAGTTACTTGTCTCAAATTTGTATCTGTCATAAGACATAGCTTTAAATGTTGATGAATAATCTTCATCCTTGGCTGGATTCATTATGCAAAATGAACAGAACCTAGGAAGGATTCAGAAGAATAACTTGATGGTATTTTGATTAAAACAAATGTCAGTAACAAAAATTGTCTTTATAACTCATAGCCAACTGGTATTTGATAATTCAAACTAACTTCTAATGTGTTGACAAAAGGTTTTGGCTGTTCCATTAATATTTTATCCAAGTACACAATATGGATTCTCTATTGAAGTTAATGATATCAATAGAAAGGAATGAAAAAATTGAGGTGATCGATCTATTATTTATTATTATTATAGGACATGCTCAATGAATGTCAGAGCCCTGGGGCTGTTGTAGAACAGAGGGACCGAAGGGTACAATATATAGTTCCCTGAAAATGGCAATATACTTAGACAGGGTGGTAAAGAAGGTGTATGGCAAGCTTGCCTTCATCGGTTGGGGTATTGATCACAAGAGTTGGGGTGTCATGTAACAGCTGTACAAGACCGCACATGTGCAGTTCTGGTCGCCACACCAAATGAAGGATCTGATTAAGCTAGAGAGGGTGCAGAAAAGACTCACAAGGATTTTGCTGGGGCTAGAGGGCTTAAGTTATAAGGAGACACTGAATAGGTTGAGATTGTTTTCCCTGGAGTGAAGGAGGCTGAGAAGTGGGCTGATAGAGGTTTATCAAATCATGAGGGATGGATAGTCACTGTCTTTTTTCCTACAGAAGGGGAGTCTAAAACCAGAAGTTTAAGGTGAGGGGGGCAGGTTTTTCACACAGAAGGTGATGGGTATATGGAATTAGTTGCCAGAGGAATTGGTAGAGGCAGGAACAATTACAACATTTAAAAAACATTTGTTCAGGTACATAGAGTCATAGAGTCAAACAGCATGGAAACAGGCCCTTCAGCCCAACTCATCCATGCTGACTGTGTGACTAGCGAGCTAGTCCCATCTGCTTGTGTTTGGCCCTATCCATGTACTTATCTAGATGGCTTTTAAATGTTGCTAATGTGCCTGCCTCAACCACTATTTCTGGCAGCTCATTCCAAATACGGACCACCCTTTGCATGAAGAAGCATGGATAGGAAAGGTTGAGAAGGATATGGGCCAAATGCAGGCAAATAGGACTAGCTGAGGGAGACACCTTGGTTTGCATGGACGAGTTGGGCCAAAGGGCCTGTTTCCATGTTATATAACTCTATAACTCTATGACTCTATAATTTCTGTTTGTACAGTATATGTAGTGTTTGCATGCACATTTCTAAGTCAATTTATTAATTTATTAATCAATAATGATTGAATGCACAATATATATAAATATAAAAATGAGTTTTGAAAATATAACATGATATCTTTATATACACACTAAAAGTCACTTTGATAACACTCTTTTTATGAACTTGGGGCATCCTAGATACTTTCCAGCTAATGATGTCATCGTAAGGTGTAATCTTGGTTTTTGTGTAGGAAAGATGTCTGACATATTGTATTCAGCAAAGTCTGACAAACAGAATTGTGATAAACAGCAGGTCAGGTGGCGTGTATTGAGGTCTTGACCCAAAATGCTAATTGTCCATTTCCCACCATAGAAGCTGCCTGACCTGCTGAGTTCCTCTTGCATCTTGTGTGTTGCTCTAGATTCCAGCATCTGCAGTCCCTTGTGTCTCCAGCAATGTGATAACAACCTGGCAATCTGTGTTAATGATGGTAGTTGAGCAGAAACGCTGGCCAACCACTGAGCCGCTTTTGAAGCTCAATAGATATCACACTAATGAAGTTAGCTGAGGTTCATGTTGTTCGGGAGAATATTAAGAGAACAGAGTTCAACATCATTTATTAAACATTATAAAAAAAAGTAAGGTCTATGAAGGTGTATATTAATAATGCAGAATGTCAATGCTTTTCAAGTCAAACACCATTTGTCACAAGGATTTGTCACAGAGCATCTAGCTCTTCATTTGGATGATTTGGATGAGACCAAATATAATATATATTAGTTTACTGATGATCAAAACTGATTGTCAGTGACCATACCTGGAATACAGTGTACAGATGTGGTTTCCGTATTGACTTATAATGGAAGGAGTGCAACAAAGATTTATTGGGTTCTTAGGATGGTCGCAGTGGTTTGTCCTATGAGGAGAGATTAAATAGGCTAGGCCTATAATATGTAGAATATCAAAGAATGAGAGGTGCTCTCAATCAAATATACAAGGTACTTACGGGGCTTGAATGGGTAGATGCAGGGATTATGTTTCCACTGCTCTGGTGTCTAGAAGCTGCAGTCAGTCTCAAAATAAGGGGATGGCCATTCAGGGCTGAGATAAAAAGAAACTTCTTCACTCAGAGGGTGGTGAATCCTTAGAATTCTCAACCTATAGGTGCAGTGGAGCCTCTGTCACCGAGTATATTCAAAATATAGGTTTATGGATAGGGAATCAAAAGATATGGGATTAGTGCAGAAAAATGAAAACTGAGATAAAAGATCAGCTATGACCTTATTGATTGCCAGAGAAGTGCAGGGCCCAGTGGCAAACCCTTGCTTGTATTTCCTTTGGTCTCATGTCCATCTTCCAACAACTGCACCACTAGCATCAATCTTTGCTTCACCCCCACTTCACTAACCTACCATCAATCTCAATCAATCAGTAACACATCCAAGGTTCATAATTTCACCTCATCCTTATAGATTTGACACTGTTGCAAGCTTAACATCTACACCTCATAATTTGCACACTCTGCAAGCTATTCAACGTAACTAGACTATTTAAACAGCAGCAGACTAGTGCCGAAGGTAGAGTTGCTCCCCCACAGGTCCAGCAAGCAGGGTTCAATCCTAACCTCCAGTGATTCCTGTGTTGTGTTTGCATTTTCTCCCTGTGGCCACGTGGGTTTCCCATAGGTACTTCACTTTCCTGCCACATCCCAAAGATGCACTGGTTGGTAAGTTAGCTGGCTACCATAAACTATCCCTCGTACAGATGGATGGTTGGAAAATCATGGGAAAGTTAATGGGGATGTGAGAGACTGTAGTTTACAGGGAAATAAGTGGGGGAAGGGATGGACAGGACTGCTCTGAGACCTAGATTCAATGGGCCGAATGGCCTCTTTCTCTGCTGAAAACAAATGATAAATACAAAATAATAGGTGCATTTCCCCAATATATTGCATGATATTTACTGACACACATCCTTTCTCTTTCAGCAAAGCTGGAGGTGCTGACAACAACCCTGTAAAGGCAGGCATGACTGCAACACCTTCACTCCATGGATGGTGCTCGCTATTGAATAGCCATGAGTCTATGTCTAACAGTGAAGCTGAAACCATTGAAGAGCACAGTATCCTTCACTTCATTCCATTTCTTCCATTGCACTTCCCCTCATCTCTACCAATTTACAAGCTGCAAGATACAAGTATTCAATCCTTACTTTTTCTGCACCCTCTACTCCAAAGCTGGTTTCACCCCAGCTCTAGCCTTCTACTTTTATCCTTTAGATGGTCCACAACTTCTCCCTTCCCACAGAGTAATTGACAAGAGGAAGGTGACAGCAAAGATGAGCCAACATCACTGAATTTATAGCTGGTATCAATCACCTCTGATATTGACACCACATAGCTAATGGACAGATTGGAGGCATAAGCTGCACATCGTGAGGTATCAGTCATGAATAGCCCACAACAAGGGATGGAACCAAGGGAACTATGGGCCAGCTTCCCAGAGGAAGTTGTGAGGTGAGGACTTTGAAACGACTTGCCGTTTAGCTGATCCATTGGTTTTGTCCATTTGATACTATTCAAGCACTTTGAGGCCTGCTCTGCCAACGCACCTTTAGATGGTAACAAGAGTAGTATTTCAGTGCATTCTGCTTGATCATACACTGTATGGTAGCATTTCACAGTACATCTCCAAGTTGACTTGTGGTACCCTCAAAACAATTTATAAATTTATATGTGCATATGCATGTGCTGTTGATGGCATAACTTCCTTTTGCAACAGTGGATGGCAAACTATAAGATGTTACCTATATGTTTGATTTCAGCCTGGAAGGAGGCAAGTGCATAAAAGTTTGTTTATAAGGCTCCTGAACGGTCCCCTTATACAATAAAGATGGAGTCTTGATCTCTCAGTCTACCTCATCATGGTCCTTGCACTTCATTCGTCTACCTGCACTGCATCTTCTATGTAAGTGTAATTCATTTACAAAATTCAATATTCTGGAAGATGTATATTCTGTGTTTCTCTTTCCTTTTATACTACCTCAATGTACTTATGTATGGAATGATCTGTCTGGATGGCATGCAAATAAAAAGCTTTTCATTGTATCTCGGTACACGTAACAATAATAAACTAATTACCAATTACCAATGAAGTGTTTGCCCTTGTTGAAATTGTGGTAAGAGCAATAAGGATGTCCTTGCTGATCTGGAGACATCTATTGCTGAGTTTCAAGTAGAAGAATAGTTCCCTGAACACCTGAGACATTTGGTTTCCTGCAGAGAGCCTTTCTTCTTTTCATTCTTTTTTCCCTAGCACATGTCTATCTCTGTGTGCTCTCTGTTTATTCCCTTAGTCATGTTGCATTCCAAGGAGAATGCTTATTATGCACCCATGGCTGGGAGAAGCTTTGAAGTCAGAGCAGCCTTCTTCATTACTTCCCACAACACCTCCCACAAAACCCTGTGGACTTTAACAAATTTCAAAAACTTTAGAACCATTTGTATAATCCTAGCAGCAGACAGTAGGAATCAATCAACATCTTCCTCTAAATAGTGCTAAATAGCATTAGGTCATGGGGGGGGGGGGGCGGGTGGGGGGGGCTGGTGGGATGGTGGGGGGTAGTTTGTTGCATATGGTCCTTCCTGCCACTCAATGCAAGTCAATTGTATGAACTTGACTGAAGTACTGAGCTACAATAACGGTGTTCTGGTAACAATTCACCATTGTACATTGATGGGTTATGATTTGCTAAATATGAACACATCAACTGCATTCTCACAGGTACAGTTGCCAGTGTGACTCCTGTCATATGTGAGCATGTGTGCAATGAACACAATTTTGAAACCATTCTGGGACTGTAGCACCTAAAGCATGTGCCAAGGAACCAAATTCTGCACCTTTAATCTCAGCGCCATATGAGATAAAAGCTTAGAAGTTGCTGAATCTTGATTCCTGATTTGGAGCAAGATAACTAAAAATTCAGCCTGCAACCAAGTCAAAGGAATCTAATTTAAAATTGTCAGGTCTCATTTTACCCTCCACGGCTCAACCTGTTATCTCCAAACTAATTCCTACTGCAGACTTGAAATAAACTCTTTCTCAAATTCTGATGTTATTCTGAAATTGCTCTGTTCTAGGATTGAATTAGGTTGCTAACACCAACCCAACTATTAATGCTTAGAGGCATCATAGGGGTTTTATCTGCCTGGCATTCAAGGGGAAACCTTGTCAGATAGTTGAATTGAATACCATGTCTTTGATCATCAATTGTTCTCTGAGAAGAAAGAGATATTATTAAATTAGATCTCTCTAAATCCAGTTCTTATTCTTATTCTGTCATACCTTAAAGATATTGCTGGATTATTGTGTCTTCATTTGAAATCCCTTTTGCGGAAGTGATAACATTATTGAATAAAAACATAAATTAGATAGTCCTTTGCATTCTGCATTACATTTGTGTTGAGCCTTAATATTATTTATACCTTCACAGCTTCATAATTGTTCTCGTCATTTTGAAAATAAACATATGGTTTGTTCTCACTGTAGCAACAGGGAACAAAAGGCTAACTTTCTGTGTACTTATTTGTAATGTATGTACTCTTGTAGATTCCTACTTTCTGGCGAGAAACACACAGAGTGTGTAGAATATGTGGGAAACGCAGAGTGTTCTGGAGTTTTTTTTCCGGCTGCGCCCGAGTGCTCAATGATACACACATGATCAAGTATGGCATGCAGTGATGCAATACTTACTTAACTTCTCCCTCTCAAAGAAAAGAAATTAAAAGTAATTTAATTGATCAAGTGGATTTTAAAAATTTTTCTTCAATCTTTGTGCAGTACTGGTGTCATTTGTTAATCCTGAAGACTCAACGGATGTTTTTAATGTATCATGCTCTCGGATTCATTGAACGTAGCTCATCTTAACTGTCTTCAGTCAGGCTTTGTGTCAACTCTTCATCAATATTGGAGGACTCAGTTCAGGAGTATATTCAAACTCATAATGTTCATTTCTCTCTTGTGTATCTTGTGCTGGAATCAAACGGACAACATGACTCTGTCTCAGTCCCCTGCTCTTTCGGATGATAAAGCCCACTTCCACACTTGGAAATGGAATCTCCAGTTTTAGCAGATTGTGCACTTGCTGGCTTGCTTTTCCAGATCCTTGTCTATGCTCATCCGCTAGACAAAACTGAGACTACCGTTTTTACTGAGATTGCCAGATTATGTCTGAGATTCCATCTTGCGTTAATCTTCCTTTAATAATTACAAGGTTTATAATAGAACATCTGTATATTAACTGTGTGCACGTGTCTGAATTTGAGTATTATTGCTTCAAAGCCATCACATTGAAGTTATTGAGGGGGTTTTCAGATTCACCCTGCTATTGAGAGTGCACAGTTGCTTCAATTACTCCTATAGCAATGGAGCGATGCTGAAAGAAATTTCATGATCTCACAAGATATATCAAGATGATACCATGCAGATTCTCAAAGAAAATGATTTTTCATGCAGAGGTCAGAGTTCTTTAGGTAAGGTACTGCTCATCAGGAAAAACAGAGATGTTGCATACAAAGTTCAAAAATACTCTTAAGTCTTCAGGAAAAACTGTCAATGTGACAATACTTCTCATAATGTTGCATCCTGAATCTCATATTCATCAGGAATCTCAAAGAGCCTATTACAAGAGGCAGTTCTAAAAATAGACACTGGTGCACAAATCCACTAGTAAAGGTTAAATGAAAAAAAATCATTAGATCTCTGTTCCTCTTTTTCTTTAGTTAAATTTGTGTTTCTCAAATAATTAGGCACAGCTGTTCACTTACACTGAATGCTGATATAAACAGTATCACAGATTTGAGCATTGATAATATGGGCTCTCTCCTGGCAACTTATATTTATATTTAGGCATGACATTAAATACTGCTTACGCAGAGTGAGTATACAGAGGTATATCCATATGACATAATAAATTACTGCATAGAAGGCCACTCAGTCCACTTGTATTCTAGGACTGAAGTAACATATAGGCTAAACTATTCTCCTGCATGAATTAAATCAATTGTGTTTTTAAACAAAATCCTTGTTAGTTCATGACTCACAGTAGACTTTACTGATTCCGCTTCCCTTAAGCAGATTTGAATTCTCCTCCTCTGGAATATCTGGCCATATCAATATCTGACCAGGCGGCATTTTTCCTGTTATTAATGGGAACTTTATATGGAGCTGGGACTGGTGCAGGTTCTCTTAAGAAAATAAGAAAACGGCATTGCGCACTGGTAATTTGGGCCCCATATCTAAGGAAGGATGTGCTGGCATTGGAGAGAATCCAGAGGAGGTTTACAAGAATGATCCCAGGAATGAAAGGGTTAATGTATGAGGAGCATTTGATGGCTCTGAGCCTGTACTCGCTGGAGTTTAGAAGGATGGGGGGGGATCCTATTGAAACCTATCAAATATTGAAAGGCTTGGATAGAGTGGACTTGGAGAGGGTGTTTCCAGTAGTGGGAGAGTCTAGGACCAGATGGCACATCCTCAAAATAAAAGGACGTCCCTTTAGAACAGAAATGAGGAGGAATTTTTTTTGCAAGAAGGTGGTGAATCTGTGGAATTCATTACCACAGATGGCTGTGGAGGCCAAGTTATTGGGTATATTTAAAATTGAGGTTGATAGATTCTTGATTAGTAAGGATGTCAAAGGTTATGGGGAGAAGGTAGGAGAATGGGGTTGAGAGGGAAAAATAAATCAGCCATGATTGAATGGTGGCGCAGACGCGATGGGCTGAATGGCCTAATTCTGCTCCTATGTCTTGCGGTCTCATGGTCTTATGATAGTTATGTTGGTGCTCTTATGGGAATTGATGAAACTGCTTTGAAAAAGTTGAATGAATCTTATATTTGGAAAGTTAACTGACCGAGCAATGACTTGCATTACCACTGTGGTTCACCATATTTCTAACTTAAAGAAGACAGATCTTCAATTTCTATTGAAATTGTAATATTTATGTGATTTTTACAGGGAAACCATTTGTGTAATAAATATTTTCCAAAGTCAGTGGTTTTTTTCCCAGGTGCTCGCAGCGCACCACGCATGTGCAATGATGTTCATGCATACAGAAGCAAGTCTCCTCTACGAATATGAAGCTTGTTTTGGTGAAACCTGCCTGTGCAGTTCACAGCAGTTCACAGACCCTGGAATCTGGTGCGGTGAAACAGCAGCAGGTAGGTCTAGAATTAAGGGTTTTGGAAAAAAAACGCTTAATTCTACGTTTTCCATTATTGTTACTTTAGCATTTCTTTTGCACTGCTGTACTTTGCACCATTCTGTTGTTTTTGCACTCATTGCTGTTTTTATTTGCTGCATTTATTTGTGCTGTTTACTCTGTGAGTGTCACGCGAGCAAGGAATTTCATTGCACCCTGGTGTATATGACAGCAAACTAATGTGAATCTGAACCCTCACTAAAGTTTTCCCTTGGACAGTCAGACAACATCACCACCCAAATGTGATTCTGACCTCTCCATTCTAGCCATTAAACCTCATATTCAGCCTCTCCTGATCATAATCTTTCCCTGAACTTTGAAGAAGGATTTTTGACTTGAAATATTGACTCTGTTTCTCTTTCCCCAGATGCTGCCTGACCAGTCGAGGTTTCCAATATTTTCTGTTTCTACTTTAGACTTCCAGCATTTGTAGCTTTATGATTTTGTTTTGCAGCCTGGCCCTCCTCCTCCAGTGGCTAATTGTAATTACTCCCCATGCCCTGCCCCTGGAGCTTTCAATCCAGCCCCCTCCCCACCCTAATTGATGCCTGACTGTTTGTGTTCCTTCCATCCATTATAAAGTTGGAGTGGAAGGAGGACCTTTGTAAGCATTGAAAGAACAAAGACTTGGGCCTAATCATAATGGCTTAAATATACCTAAATATTAATATTTTAAAGAAAAGCCTTTCAGCTTTGCCAGGAGGCCAGGCCCTGCCCCAGCTTTAACTCCTGTTAATGTCTGTTCTGTGGATGCGGGTCTGAGCAATGTGTCATCTGAGGTTTGCTCACCCTTGAAGCCCTGCTACGACTCACCACCCAATTTGCCCATTCAGAAGGTCAGCTCATACAGCTCTCCTATTTAGCCCAGTTAAGAGTTGGCTAGGGACCCTGAGGGAGAGTCTGAATCCAGCACAAATTGGCTCACTGCCTCAAGACCATCCTCTGTAACAACGTCTTTGATTTTCTTTCCCCTCCATTTTCCTTCTATTCTTCCTGCTCAGTACTTGTTCTTTTTAATCACCTTTGTTCAGATGTTTTATTTTATTATTTGACATGCATTCTCACCCCAGTGCAGACTATTAGGATATTTTATTAAATGAATGCAAATTTTTAATTTTTAAAGCTAGTATTTCTGAAATATTTTACATATCTCTTTGCCTGCTGACTTCTGTATATATTTCATTGCATTAGGCCATCTGCTACAGGAAATCATAGGATTAACATAAAAAGAAAACAAGTATTGGCGATAATAACCATGGGACTGCCAGATTGCTGTGAAAATACCACATCTGGTCATTGTTACAGGTCAGGGGAGAAAACCTGCTTTCCTTCCAATCTATAGGAATGCAGTTGATTCTTAACTGCTCTTTGAAAATGCCTGGTAAGCCATTCAGTTCAAAGGCAATTAGGAATGGGTTTTAAATGCCAGCCTTGCCAGCAATGTCCACATATTGGAAGGGTTGCAATAATGTATTGTTTGCTCTATCCACGACAGATCTGCATTGAGTAAAAATGGAAAATCATTTTTCAGGAAAAGCCTGTATGTAAAATTGCAATGTGTTGGTTTCCAAATTGTAGTTAATAATTGAAGATACATATTAAACCTGTTTATCATGTACAAGTGCAGATAGTAAACAAAGTCCACCATTTTGCAGCAATAGCAATCATTACTCACATTACCACACATATAGAACCATAGAACCATAGAACAATACAGCACAATACAGGCCCTTCGGCCCACCATGTTGTGCCGACCTTCAAACCACAGCTAAGACTATCTAAACCCTTCCTCCCACATATCCCACTATTTTAAATTCCTCCATATCTCCCAGAAACAACCATGTACTATTACTGAAAATAAATGTAATTCTTTAGACCGACTCTCTTTCAATTATCTGAACAAAAATTTCAGCCACATAAATTTTACTGTACATAAAAAAATACAAATGCTGGAAATCTGAAACAAAAACAGAAAATATTGGCAGCACTTAGTATGCCAGGCAGCATCTGAGGTAAGAGAAACAAATGTAATGTTTTAACTCAAAGATCCTTCATCAGGTGAAAGGGAGAAAACTAGCTAGTTTTAAGATGTAGAGAAGGTGACGGAGGGGTGGGAAAAACAAAGGAAATATCTTTGATAGGATGGGGTCAGGATTCCCAAATGATTCCAGTATTTCTCGACTCTGTTGTTAATAGATTAAGACAATGTTAGAAAGAGAGAAAAATGATCAAAGGGACATGTTATAAAACAGTGAATTGCAAGTCAGAGATATTGCTGAACCTGAAACCAAAAAGAGAATAGGTAGGAAATTAATCGTTGATGTGGACATTGTGAGCAAAAGAGCTTGTCTCAAGGCTGTATCACTCTATGACTCTATGAGTATGCTGGAACTGCCGAGTGGCTGCGGAGAGAGAATCACTGAGTCAATATTACAAATGGATAAAAGGAAAAAGGGAATTACCTGAAAATGTTGAATTTGATATTGAGCCCTAAGGGCTGCAACCTACCTAGTTGAAAGATGAGGTGCTGTTCCTCAAGCAAACCTTGGCTCCAGTGGAGCAGTATAGCAGATCATTGATGTGGGAGTGGGACAGAGAATTAAATTGTCAAGTGACTGAAGCTCAGTATCACCTCTGCAGACCAAGGTGCTCCACAAAGTGTCCACCTATTCTGCATCTGGTTTCTCCAATGTAGAAGAGACCACACCATGAGCATAAAATGCAATGGTTTAAATTGAAAGTTCTGGTCACCACATAATAAGAAGGATGCCATTAAGCTGGAGAGGGTGCAGAAAAGATTCACTAGGCTGTTGCCTGGATTGAAGGGCTGGAGTTATAAGGAGAGATTGGAAGGGCTTTACCTGTTTCCCCTGGAGAAAAGGAGGCTGAGTGGTGACATGATAGAGGTATATAAAATGATGAGAGGCATAGATAGTGCCTGTTTCCCATGGCAGGGGTGCCTAAAACTAAAGGGTATAGGTTTAAGGTGAGGTTTAAAAGAGATCTGAGCAGTAAATGTTCCACACAAATAGTAGCTGGTATCTGGGAATTAGGTGCCAGAGGAGGTGGTGGAGTCAGGAACAATAACAACTTTTAAGAGGCAACTGAACAGCTACTTGAATGAGCAAGGCAAAGAGGGATGTTGGAACTAATACAGACATGGGATTAATATAGATTGGCGCAATGGTCAGTGTAGAGCCGGTGGGCCGAAGGGCATATTTCTATCCTGTAAACTCCATGATTCTATGATGGGAAGACACAACTATGGATAAAGGAAGAACTCTCAGAGGTACCAAGTGAAAAGTCTTGTCATCAGAATAGATATGATGGAGATGGAGGAACTGGGAGAAAAGAATGGAGTCCTTACAGGAAGCAGGGTGGGAGGAAGTATAGTGGGAATAGCTGTGCTGCACCTGGATCATGCTCCAGACGGGACTTCACACCATTCCTTCCTCTTCCTCTTTAACCCCTCCCTTCTTCCTCCTATTTCACTTTCCTGTCTTGCTCCTTCTGCTGTTGTACAGTGGGTGTGGACTCTGCTCTCATCAATGCCCAATTATTTACTATGCATCTGCTAACAGCTAAAGATGGGGCCCTTTCTGGAGCAAACAGTATGAACCCCTTAGTGAGGAATCTCATCTAGAGAGCCAATAGCTCTTCCAGCTTGGCTGGTACTGAAATTACACTCTCCAGCTAGGTCACCTGCACAGAGCAAGAGTTTAGATTGGCGCAACAGCTCTTCTCTGAGAAACATCTGTCCATTCAGAGCTGCAACTGAAAAATGGTGGAGGATGAATACATCATGTGTGTTTCATAGATATGTAACATTGTCCAAGAGAATGGCTACATACCATTTGTAGGTTTGCTGTATGATCATCTTTCTGGTTCATGAAGGGCTCCATATGAAGCCAGGAGCAGCATGTGAGTCCAGTCTATCATTTCCTTTCAGGAAGAGTGCAACCCTGGCAAATCTGTGCACTAATGATGCCTGCTGTTCTTTGCTCAAGGAGAAGCAGATAAATTCTCTTCTGCTTGAGTAGAGAACACCTGTAATGTCTGTATGCAGCAGTGAGTTTCACTGTGAAATGTATATCAGCTGCCACCTGGAATGATCCAGAGGCTAAGAAGTTCAGGGAGACAATTACCTTCACTTCAACAGGTTGGAGAAAGTAGGCACAGATGCATGGCTGGTGATCTGTCTGCAGAAGGTGAGGAATCTCCTTCACCATTTGTAAAATCCCACCTCCATATGTACTGTTCCTCTGAAAGCTGGAGGTAGGAGTGTGGCCATTTTGCTCCTCCTCCCTTAGGCTTTCTCGGCTATTTGGCTTCACTCCTCCTACACCCATTTAGCTGGAGAACCAATGGTAACAAATTTAAAGCCTAACATCATATTCAGCACAAAGGGCAATCTTGTGCCCAGGTAACATCAAGTCTTGTCACATGACTTTTATCTGCAATCTTGTGCAATATTTAATGAAGTGATGTCACCTTCAGGCTACTGAGCAACAAACCTACAAGTAACTGCTGATCTCCTCACAAAGCCTGGGTGCAGGGCATATCCTGCTGTTAAGACTTGCTTTCCTGTTCATGGTCCATACAAGTCGTTAATTACATATCTGTGATTCAATTGCACAAGGGAATTGGCAACTTGGTATTGCATTTGGATAGATGTCACCTGCATGTGCCCTACATGCTCTGGGTGTCATATGTATAGAAAGAGATGATAAACGACCACATTGTGTGCTATCTTATACTCAATTTCAATTATTTAGCACTTAAAAATCTGTGCTGTATAGTGGAATTTCTGCACCTTGTTTTACACTACTGCTTGGATCACACTAAATTGAATTATTCATTTTGATGATATTGCACCTATCAGTTCAATCATTCTATTTTACCTCATGACTTTAGAACAGTTGGTGTCAATTGATTTTCTGCCTGATTCTCCCTCTCTGGTGTCACTTTAATGTTTTAAGCTGTGAGTTCTAAACTGTTAAATAATCACATTCTCAGAAATCACATGTTTCAAAGCTGCATGATTCTATAATATTTTTCACATTATCAAAACTGGCAGTGTGGTTGATGCTGAGGAAAAAAGTTCTAGCTAAGGGGGAGAGATCAATTAATGTCCCAAAATGTTAAGTCCATTTCCCTCTCCACAGCCTGACCTGCTGAGTATTTCCAACATTTTCTGTTTTGATTTTAGTTTTCTTTCTTTTGGACACTTAAAAAAAACCAGTGTGGGTACTTGGAGAACAATGACTGAGAGCCGGGAAGTAGAAATAACTTAAGTAGCTCCACTTTTAACCAACATCTTAAGGATGGAATTCAGTCTGCGCTTTAAATTTCGATGATCTTTAATGCAATCATTGTACGGTATGTGCACATTTGTTTTACTTGATTTGTTTCATGAAATGATAGTTAAAATATGCAGGGTAAGAAAATCATACTCTACTTTTCACCTTTTTAAACTAGTACTTTATGTGCATATGTTGCATTAGAATTAAGATTGGATTTAATCTCTGAACATGATTGGAATTTTCACCTGAATATAAAAGTAAACAGTAATCTAGATAAATCTGCATTTGTAATTTTCACAGTTTTGTTGCTCAAATTATTCCAAAACTTTCCCAATTTCCTTGCCAGTAAAATGCAATGAATATAACTAAGTTAACCATCCTCTACTAGAACAATCACAGTAAATCTCTTTCAGCAGTTTGCCAAGTATAGTTTCTGAAGGTGCAGTTTAGAGTTTAGAGTTCAGTTGACACATTTTAATGACATTACAGTTAGTTAAAAATAATAACCGTTTAAATACATTATTAGGTCTGGAAGGAGTGTTGCAAATAAAAGCAACGCAATTAACTTCAAAGTTCAAACCTTTTTCAGGATCTTGACTTGAAAAATTAAGCACCATAAAGAAAAAGGACATCCATTTACTCATTGGCTATCACATATCAAACTGCTTCAGGTACAATCAATTACTTTGAAATGCCATCACAATTGTTAATATTCACAGTATATGTTTCCAGACGTAGTGCAGAATTTCATGATTAATTGGCCCTGTCTAACTCTGTACAGCTTAATCAATTAATGCATTATTTATTGATCTTTTTGTCATGTCTCCTGCTGCCTTCAACACCAGTTCAATTTCAACAGGAGCATGGAAAGATGTTGAAGGATCACTTGTCTATCTTTAGATATTGTTTAATGAGAAAGTGAGAAAATAGTCATCAATGATTATTTAAATATTCAAATTATTATTTGTCACATGCAAATGAAAACTTTGTACTACTGCAGTAAAAATTTATACTGCAGATATTTTGTATTCTTCCCTCCGTCATGTTTAGAGTTTGAATTCATTGACTTTGAATTTTTAAACTTTCAATTAAATTTCATTGAATTCATGTTTCTCAATAAACAGTGCCTATATACTCCAATAAAAAAATTAGATAACATTTTTTAACTTGTCAAATATCATTATTTCGCTTTATGATTTGCAGAGGTACCTATATTTTAAGCACATTCTTTAGAAGGCTTGCATTTTGATAGAATTATAGAAACCAAATACAACACAGTCAGAGGACACTCACATCATGACAATCTAGCAGACAGTTGATGATGAACAGTATCCACCACCTACTTCTCAAAATCTAGGTGCAAAGTTGGCAGGAACCAAAGTTTTTATCAAAACAAATCTGTCAAATGCATGCATTCAATTCAATGTGGTAAAAGAGGGTCAGCAAAATTTGAATAATAATATTAGGGCCCATATTTATACAGAAAAACAATTGACATTGTGAGATCATCACTGAAGACGTTTCAGGCCACTATTGACAAGGTACTGCTCATGATAGATTATTGTTCATGCAAAGAAGTTGACGTACTAAAGGCTATCATGTACTGAAGAAGAAAATTTGCATATTGGAAATGTTTAGGTGGCTAGATTTGTGAACCATAAAGCTCAAATTTAGCAATTGTGCATTTTTCTGGAAACAAGTAGTTTATCTTGGGCTAAAATTAAATGCAAATGCATTGCAATTGGTTAAGGGAAAGGTGGAAGCAGGTGAACATGGGCAAACCTGAAAACATTTAAGATTGCAGAAACAAGCCAGTGAAGACAATTTTACAGAAATTGAAATGACCAATGAGAACTTTCCAAGGTGTACACAGTCATTATTGGAGTACTTCTCGTATTCTTCAATAGTTACTGAAAATGGATTGAATTTGAGTGTCCTAGTACAACAGAATGTCGCATCAAAGAAGTTGAGAGATATTACTGGCCTAATGGAAGTCTTGGTTACTGTTCCTCACTTTTAGTCATTTTGCTTAAGCATTTTATGAAACAAAATGGTGAATGTTTATTTCACCACATAATCCAGTGTTAAATAGTGTGGATGAAAAATCAGTTAAATTTGCCAAAGAAGCACTGAAGGAACAAATATTGCAAGAGTGCTTAAGTTTAACAATGATACATTAATTAGTAAACTACAGAACAACAACGCATTTCACAGCAGTTTCAGCTTCTGCTGATACAATAGAGACTATAGATGCTGGAAATCTGGAGCAACAAACACAAAATGCTGGGGAAATGAACAGAAGACGTTTCGGGCCGAGATCCTTTGTCAGGACTGATCAGGTCTTCATCAGGTCCTGATGGAGGGTCTCTGCCCTAATCGTTGTCTGTTCATTTCCCTCTATAGAAGCTGCCTGACCCACTTAGTTCCTCCAGCAACTCCTTCTGAGTCATTAATGTCTTGAAGACTCAGAACACAATAGAGCTAAGTTCAGTCAAATTCCAATAAGGGGTTGAAAAAGAAGTTGAGGCAGAAACAGAATTATGACTCAAGCCATAGAGGGTAGCATTTTAAACAACAAGGTGGAGTTCGTGTGTTAATGCTACCAAAAACTATTGGCATTTAGAATAGGATGTTGGAATGATACTGGAAACATGGGGTAAACTTGTAAACATAGGAGAAAATTAGAGACACAAGGCACAAATGTGGATAACAAGAGAGGTGAAGGCTAAAATAAGAGCAAAAGGGAGGGCATACAAGGAAGCAAGAATTAGTGGGAAAACAGAAAACTGGGAAACTTTTAAAAACGTGCAGAAAGAAACCAAGAAGGTCATTATGAAAGAAAAGATGAATTATGAAAGGAAGTTGGCAGATAACATTCAAAAGGATACTAAGAGCTTTTTTTAAATATATGAAGAGTAAAAGAGAGACATGGGTTGATATAGGACCAATCGATAACGGTGTTGGAGAGATTATAACAGATGATAAAGAGATGGCAGAGGAACTAAATGAATATTTTGCATTGGTCTTCACTGTGGAGGACATCAGCAATATACGGATAGTCAGGGGTCTCAAGGAATGGAACTGAGTTCAGTTATGATTACTAGAGAGAAGGTGCTAGGAATGTTAAATGGACTAAAGACAGATAAGTGTCCAGGACCGGATGAGGTGTATCCCCGGGTTCTGAAGGAGGTGGCTTTAGAGATTGCGGAAGCACTGTTGATAATTTTCCAGGAATCGATAGACTCTGGCATGGTTCCAGAGGACTGGAGCATCGCAAATGTAGTTCCACTGTATAAGAAAGGTGGGAGGCAGCATAACGGAAATTACAGACCTATTAGTCTGACATCGGTGGTGGGAATGTTATTAGAATCGATCCTCAAGGATGAGGTTATGGAATACCTAGAGGTGCAAACAAGATAGGTCCAAGCCAGCATGGTTTCATGAAGGGAAGATCCTGCCTGACCATCCTATTGGAGTTTTTTGAGGAAATCTCAGGTAAGGTGGATAAGGGAGAAGTTGTAGATGTTGTGTATTTAGACTTTCAAAGGCCTTCGACAAGGTGCCGCACAAGAGGCTGATTAATAAGATGAGAGCTCATGGAATTACAGGTAGGATATTGGAATGGGTGGAGCATTGGCTGGTAGGCAGAAAGCAAAGGGTGGGAATAAAAGGATGCTGTTCTAGTTGGTTACCGGTTACTAGTGGTGTTCCCCAAGGGTTGGTGTTGGGGCCGCTTTTTTTTACTTTATACATTAACGATTTGGATGATGGAGTAAATGGTTTTGCAGCTAAGTTTGCAGATGACACCAAGATAGGTGGAGGAGTAGGGAGCATTGAGGAGACAGGAAGGTTGCAGAGAGACCTAGATAGTTTAGGAGAATGGGCAAGGAAATTGCAGATGAGATTCAATGTTGAGAAATGTGCAGTTGTACACTTTGGAAGAAGAAATAAACGGGCAGATTATTATCTAGGAGGGGAGAAAATTCAAAGTACAGAAGTACAAAGGGACTTGGGTGTACTCATGCAGGATACCCTAAAGGTTAACCACCAGGTCAGATCGGCGGTAAGGAAAGTGAATACTATGTTGGCATTCATTTCGAGAAGTATAGTGTATAAAAGTAGGGGGGTGTTGATGAGGGTCTACGGGGCACTAGTGAGGCCTCATTTGGAATACTGTGTGCAGTTTTCGGCCCCATATCTTAGGAAGGATGTGCTGATGTTGGAGAGAGTTCAGAAAAGATTTATGAGGATGATTCCCAGAACGAAAGGGCTTACATATGATGAGCGTTTGTCAGCTCTTGGACCGTACTCACTGGAGTACAGAAGAAAGAGAGGGGATCTCATAGAAACATTTAGAACGTTGAAAGGACTGGACAGAGTAGATGTGGCCAAGCTGTTTTCCTTGGTGGGTGAGTCCAGGACCAGAGGGCACAATCTTAGAATTAGAGGGTACAGGTTTAAAACAGAGTTGAGGAGAAATTTCTTTAGCCAGAGGGTAGTGAAATTATGGAATTCTTTGCCGCGTACAGCAGTGGAGGCCCGATCATTGGAGGCATTTAAGGGGGAGATAGATAGTTATAAAATTAGTCAAGGTATATGGGGATAAGGCCGGAAATTGGGGCTAGAAAGGAATAGTTTTTGTTTTCATTTATTTTTCTTTTTCTTTTTCCTTTTCTTTTCTTTGGAGCACACTGGAATCTGGAGCAATATACAAAATGCTGGAGGAGCTCTGCTGGTCAGGCAGCATCTATGGAGGGAAATGGTCGAGACCCTTCATCAGGACTGAAACATAGAGGCGAGATATCTGGTATAAAAAGGAGAAGGAAAGTGGTGGAGCAAGATCTGGTAGGTGATAGGTGGATCCAGGTAAAGGGGATGATAGGCAGATGAAGTGGGGGGGGCAGTGGGAATGGTGTTGTAAGCTGGGGGGGAGGTGATAGGTCGAAGTGACAAAAGGCTGAAGATGATGGAATCTGATTAGGAGAGGAACATAGACCATGGAATAAAGGGAGGGAGGTCGGGAGGGGAACCAGTGGAAGGACTGTGTGGGTGATGGGCTGATGGTAGGGGAGGGGAAAGAGATGAGGGCCAGGTAGATCAGGAGGAGAGAGAAAAGAAAAAGGAAAAGGGATAGAGAGGGAGCATAGATCATTAGAACTGTATTTGTAAATGATATACAAGACAATATTGAAGAGTTATATGATTATGGGTGTATTCTAGAAGTTGATCCAGTGGAGACTGAAAGAAGTGATATGCAATTCAATTGAATTGGGTCAAGAAGTGGATACAATGATGAGAAGATCAAAGGGACTCAGAAAAGCTGTAACGAGATTTAATTTGTCCATATGTGATTCATTTCTTCCTTTGAAATTGGGAAAACCAATATCGTGTGTGCAAATGTGTGACATATATGATGTATGCACACAGTGTAGTTGGAGAGAGTAGAACAAACAAGATGCACATGCTTTAGCCATGTCTATGTCTCTTAGCGTTTTATTATTTTCCCAGCACAACATGCCACTAAAATAAGAACCTATGTACATATCACACCATATGTTCATTTGAAATGGTCCAGCAGTCCATTAGCTATTTTTAATTATTTTCTGTACCTCAGTGACATTGTTATGATCGATATTCATGAACTTCTGAATGTCTTTGAACCTCTAGCTTTGCAAAAAGAAAAAAAGATATAAAATTCTTCTGCACTTCCTTCTCAGTGCAAAGTGGATGCCCTAATATTTGCATACACTGAAATTCATTTGTCTAATCTATTAATAACAATTTGTAGTTTGATGTTTCAAACACCACTGCTTATAATTCACTTTCTTTGCATCATCAGCACATTGAATAAATACAGTTTTTAATCCCATAATCTAAGTGCTGTTAACAGTAATGGTACCAACAGAGATCCTCGTGGAACACCATTTGTCACCTGCCAATTTGAACTGCTGCCCATATTCCCATTCTTGCTTGTCAGCCCATCTTCAAAACATGTCTTTAATTCCATGATCACTAAATTAAGCCAATGGTATCATATGAAGGATCTTATCAAATGACGGATTTTATCAAATGACATCCATGGGCATTCCCCGGCCTTTTACTTTAGTTAACTTTTCAAATAATTCATTCAGATTTCTCTTGACTATTTACACATTCATACAGACTTTTCAAGAAGTTCCCACACTCTACCTTTCAATACAAACTCAGTTTTGAGGATAGAGTCAACACTAAATGATAGATATCAGCCTAACTGGTCTACAATTTCCTGTTTGTTTTTTTTAACTGTTTTTCAAAATAGCAGATTAGTTTTGGAAATAACCTAAATCTGGTTCATTAGTCATAACTAAATCTAATATAGATTGTCCCATGGTTGGTTGTGAAACATATTGCTGTAGAAAATTATACTGCCCACAGTCAGAAAATTCACTATCTTTCTGATACGAGCTTAATCTACATGATACTTAGAATTCCTCACTAAAACTGCTCTGTTTTTCTACATGCGCATTGAACCTCTGCATTTATGAATTCTGTCACTTCACAGCAGTTACAAGAGACATATACACAACACATACTACAATTTAAATTCTGTTTTTAATTTTAAATTTCTTTAATTCTGCCAATAAAATCCCCACCACCTACTTACTTCTTGTTATATCTTCTGTGTAGGGTATCTGCTAACATGGGCTGAACTCTCAGTACTGCCAGGATGTGCAGAGTATAAGAGACCACTGTGAATTTGGAAACTTGCTCTTCTCGGCTCCTCTAGAGCAGTTCAGAGAATAAAAGCATTGTTTTGAACGTGCCAGCTGAGTGCTTGATGAGGTTGTATTTGGCAGCAAGGCTCTTGTTGGTGTTGTGTTTGGTTTAGCTCAATAGACAGGAGCCTGGTGTCGAGAGGGTAGCCCATCTTTCCCAACAGCTACATTTTGTGTGGAATGAAGGCTTAAAGAGGGAGAGCACAATGGGCTGGAACAAGATAAATGTTTCATGACACCTACCTGGATACAGGGCAGGGACCATCATGATGCTCTATATATGAAAGCAGAGCAACCGTGTATTCAGGACACAGAAGCTCTTGCATTATGGAACATTTCAGCATTTAAAATTAACACCGTCAATGCAATGTGATTGTAGCCATTAAGAAAATCACAATCCTGCCTATTATATGCTTTTGCTCTCTTGCTGCTCTCTGCCAATGGAAACAGAAACAAGATATAGGCTGACTCAGTGCAGATACAGACTGCACTTGTAGAATGGCCCTGATGCTCACTACTATGAAGTTGTCAGTGGTACTGTATGTTTGTGAATTATTTGACATTGTATTAGAAAGTAAAAATTATTGTTGAGCTATTAAAATTCTTTTAACACTTGAGACACTAAACACATACACAAAAAGCAATGAAATATATTGAAAATAATTTAAGAAATAATTTTAAAGTATCTATTTGTTTTTCCCTAGGCAGCCAATTTCACCCACTAATTTCAACTAGGGACTTCTGTGCTTTGTGACCAGTACATCTAGGAAGTCTACTGCAGCAGACATAAGCAGCATAAAAATTGCTGGTGCCAGCTGAGGTCAATAGCAACACTGGAAACCAGGGCTTCTTGAGGGTACCTGGCAAAGTCCTGGCACAAGTGCTGACAATTCTGCCCATTGTTAAGTGCAGCAGAGTTCATGGGTTTCCAAAATGATTATTAAAATGAGTCTTTCCCAGGATTTCATTAAAATACAAGACCACTGTCTGAGGCATAAGATGTGTCTTCAGATTGAAAGGTGCATCCTCTCCCTTTTTTACTAGATTCAGATTGCTACAGGATTATGTTGGGTTAACAGAAGTCAAGCTAGGACCTGCAGCAGTATAGTTCTCAATTTTGCAGCCTTCTACCAAATAGCTGATCTTTCCAAGCCTACATATGTCTTTGAGGAAGGACTCCTATATCAAAGCTATCAGGTTGCTTGGCTAAAATGGGCCAGTAAAGTGTCACATTTACGTATATGTACCCTGTGGAGAGTTTTATTAACCCCCCCAGTAGGTCATTGGTTCTTGCTGTGAATGCATCTCTCAATCTGCAGACACATCTCACACTTCAGACAGTGGCTTTGCATTATTCATGTTTGGCACACTGATATGACGAGCTTGCATTTTGACTTTTAAAATATGAACAAGGCACCTTCTATTGTGCAGTACATTCTGGGCAACAAAGTTTGCCACTGAATGTGTGGATTACTCACTGTTCAATGACTAAGGGACAGAGGTGAACGTGGAACTATGAAATTAATTGCAAGACAAGACAGATGGAGGTGAATTCAGAAAAGTAAAGAAAATTGAACTGAATACCTGTGGTCATAACTGCAACTGTCAGAAAATTAATAATATCTAATTAAAATGTTTTTATTGACATACTCATGAATTAATTTTAACTAAGACACTGAATAATATTTTGATGGAAATGTGGTTCATGTTGGTCATTGTAAGCTAAATACACTGTATAATGGACTTCGGTCTTTTTTGCATCTTTAATGAGTATCTATGACTAATCTGGAGCCAGTTTGTCTTCTGTTATATTGGATTTCATATCTAAAACTCCAAGGGGATTTCCTTGTTGGATACTCTGATGGTACTATACAATTATTATGAAGACATTGACAGTGTAAGACTGAATTTGGATGAAGTACTCAAACACAAGCTATGTCTTTCTGATTCTCCCTTTCACCCATTGTCTGAAGAGATACTTCCTGGAGCCTTATTTTCTGGAATTGCTGAAGACAACTATTTTGCTCTTTGTTGAAATCACACCGCAAATTAAGTCTTATACTTAATTTTGTTTTGTCTATGGAAGTATTGTCTGACTAGTTATGTATTTTTTTGGAAATAAGCTAAACTTCCTATTTTCCATGCTTCACCACAATGGGCATTTATCCAGAGAGTTATTGGGCTCAGGGATAACCATACTTATCCTATACCACAGGCAAACCCACTGCTATGCTGCACGTTTCTTTTGCAAGAATCAGTATGAAATAATTTAATGTAACCTTTGCCATTGAATCCTTATTTCAGATGACCCCATGATGCAATTCATATGTAATTTGAAACCAAGTAGGTTCTTTCACTGAGACTTAAGATGTGAATTACTTAACTATATATTATTATAGCACAGAAGGAGATCACTCAGCCTATTGAGTCTGTGCCAACTCCTAAAAGAACAAACCAATCAGTCCCATTCCTGCTCTCATTACTTCCCTGTAACCCTGCAACCTTTTCCCTCTCACATGCCCATCAAACTCCCCTTTGATTTGTTTACCACTCATTAAGGGAATTCACTATTGCCAATTAATCTACTGGCACATCTTTGGGATATGGGAGGAAACCCATGTGTCGATAAGGAGAATATGCAAACTGCACACAGGCAGGACCTGAGGTCAGAATTAAATCTGGGTCCTTAGAGATGTGAGGCAGCAGCACTAACTGCTGTGCCTCTGTACCAAAACAAGTGACTGATGGAATATTTATTGAGGAAATACATTAAGAAATTATGCGATAAAGAATTACACCCAAAGAAATCCCGTTAATATGGCATGTTTTTTACTTCGGCTGCTGTATCTAATTCTCCATTTACCAGAGAGTAGGACCTTACCATAAGAACCACAAAGAGCACCAAGAAGCTCCTTCCATCTATCAGCATTCCCTATTGTTCTTGCTAAATATTAAATTCAGTATCTCCAATGAGCAATGCAACAAACAAAAATAAGGAAGATGTTATAACCTAGCTTAAAAACATTGCAAAAAATACTTAGTGGCAGTCTGCTTGTATCTCAGGTGAATGAATTTGATTTGTACTGTAATTATGGAAGCTATTTTTTCAAAGGAAGATGAACATAATATGGTGGTTACAAAGAATTCATTCTTTAGGGAGGCAGGATAGTATTCTTTGTAAGTAGCATCAAGCATCCCAAGTGGTAATTTGGTTACCTGACAGCAAAATAAGCAGCTTCTCAGACCAGCTTTATGAGATATTGAACAGGAGAGGATCAATTTGTTGGATCAACCAAAATAACAAAAGAATAAACAGTAATTCCTTTTTGGAGATGACAGTTCCCATCTTATCTCCTGCATCAGTGACTATTGCAGTGCTCATGGAGTTATAGAGTCAATCAGCATGGAAGTAGGCCCTTTGGCCCAACTGGTCCGCGCCAACCAAGATTCCCATCTAAGCTAGCCCCATTTGCCTGTATTTGGCCCATATCACTCTAAACCTTTCTTATCTATATACCTGTCCAAGTGCCTTTTAAATGTTGTTAATATACTTGCCTCAACCACCTCATCTAGCAGCTCATTCCATATACTGACCACACTCCAGGTGAAAAAATTGCCCCTTGGGCTCCTATTAAATCTCTCCCCCTCACCTTAAACCTACGCTCTATAGTTCTGGATTCCCCAGCAATGGGAAAAAGATTCTGTGCTTTTACCCCATCTATGCCTCACAATTTTCTACATCTCTATAATATTACCCCTCATTCTACACTCCAATGAATAAACCCAACCTGCTTAACCTCTCTCTATAACTCAGTCCCTTGAGTCCTGGCAACATCCTCGTAAATCTCCTCTTCCCTCTTCCCAGCTTAATGGCACCTTTCCTATAGCAGGGTGACCAAAACTGAAAACAATGTTCCAAATGCAGCCTCACCAACATTTTGTACATCTGCAACATAACGACCCAACTTCTGTACTCAATGCCCTGACTGATGAAGACCAGAGTGCCAAAAGCCTTCTTCACTACCCTGTCTAACTGCAACACTATTTTCAGGGAACCACATACTGGTACTCCTAGGTCCTGCTTGACTGCACTGGAGAAAGAAAAGCCAGCATCAAATCAACATTCCAAAACTATGTTTAAACACCCAACAATGACAAAAGCTTTACAATTGTTGACTAATCACCCTCGTGTGTCTCCATAATCCATCTTCTGTGTACTTGGTTGCCATGTGTTGCTAGAAAGGTGAAGAACTGGGCAAGAGAAACAGTCAGTGACTATATTGTTTGAGTAAAAGAGTAAGGAAGTCATGTTGCAGCTATATAAAACTTTAGTCAAGACTGCACTTGGAGTATTGTGTGTAGTTCTGGTCACCCCATTAAAGGAAGGATGTGGAGATTGTGTAGAAGGTGCAAAAGAGGTTTACCAGGATGCTGCCTGGATTAGCGAGTATGAGCTATCAAGAAAGGTTGGACAAACTTGGGTTGTTCTCCCTAGAGCATCAGAGACTGAGGGGAGACATGATAGACCTTTTTTTTAATTATGAGTGGCATAAATAGGGTAGACAGTCAGAATCTTTTCCCCAGAGTAGAAACGTCAAACATTGCTTTTAAGGTCAGGGGGGGAAGCTTAAAGGTGACATGAGGGGAAAGTTTTTTATGCAGAGTGTGGTAGGTGCCTGAAATAGGTTACCAGGGATAGTAGTGGAAGTAGGCAGTTTGGTGGAGTTTAAGAGGCTTTTAGATTAACACATGAATATGAAGGGAGTGAAGGGATATGGATGATACACAGGAGGAGGCACTTAGTATAAATTGTCATCAAGAATGGAACAATATCATGTGCCGAATGGCTTGTCCAGTGCTGTACTGTTCTATGTTCTACATATGCACAGGATTTATGCTGTCATGGCAACTTTGACAAATTACTAAAACATGTGCTGTGGGATAGATTTGTGTGTTTTTAAATGATGAACAGATTCAGTCCAAATTATTAAATATACTAAGTTTTACTTTTTACCTTGTTTGCAAAATTGCAACTTTGTTCAAAATACATGTTAGACAATGGAACATTGTGCTGTCAACAAATCTAAGAGGTTCTACAACAACTCATGGGAGGAAAAGGTTCCTTGACCACCCTGAGTGCGAAAAAAGCTGGAATGCTTACAACCATCCTCAGCCGAAATTGCTGATTAGTTAATCCATCTGTTTCCTCTTGTGAATCTCACTGTCACAGTGGCCAGTCCAGCTTGTTTAATTCATTCCACATGACATCAACGAACAGCTGAGCATCCTGGATAAAGCAAAGGCAATGGGGATTTGACAACAAGGGGTAATGGTTGTGAAGGTTTGGACTGGAGAACTAGTTGAATTTCCAGCCAAGCTGTTTCAGCACAATGCTAACATCTTTTCAACAATATGGAAAAATACCCTGTTCACAAAAAGCAAGGCAAACCATTCTGGCTAATTACTACCCCATCAGTCGACCCACAACCAACAAGCAGCATTATTCATGAATAACTTGCTCACTGATGTTTAGGTCTTACTAGGAACACACAAATCCAGACCTCATCACAGCCTTGGCCAAAATCTGAATTCCAGTGATGCAATGAAAACAACTGTTTTTCACACTGAGGCAGTGTTTGATTAAAAGTGCATCAATGAGTTCTCGTAAAATTAAAATCAATGAGAATTGAAATAAAAACATAATGTTCAATTTAATTCATAACTCCTCACTGAATGTTTGCATACAGCAAAACCTAGGCAAGTTTCAGGCACAGGACAATAATGGTAAATAACATATGCACCTCCAAAATACCTGGCAATGACCATCTCCAACAAGAGAGTATTTAACCATCTATCCCTGGCATTCAATGACAGTACTGTCACTTGATCACATTGATCAGAAACTCAAGTAGAAAGCCATATAAATACCATGAGGAGGTCAGAGTCTTGGTGTATACCTCAACAGGTGGCTGCTCCAACAAACCAAGTGCCTTTCCACCATCCACAAGGCACAAGCCAGGACTATAGGATGCCTTGGCTCTAACCTATTCTTGTAGCCATGGTATTTATATGGATGGTCTGGTTGAGTTTCTAACCCAGTGATAGTAATGCTTTTGAATGTCAGGGGTAGATGCTTGCCTGGGTGAGCACAATAACACTTAAGAAGCTCAACACAGGGCAAGGGATATAGCAACTCATTTGACTGGTAGCCCATTCACCACCCTAAACATTCATTCACTTTGTCCCCTGTACACTGTGATATAGTTTGTACCTGCTACAAAATTAATTGCAATTACTCACCCAGACCACTGCAGTAGCACCTCTCTAACTCACAACCACTACCCTCTAGAAAGCTAAGGGCAGCCAGGAATACTACCATCTGTAGATTCCACTCTATGTCACTCTCACCATCCTTATCTGAAAATGTAGTTTTGCTCCTTCATCATCATTGTGTTGAAATCCTGGAGCAACCTCTCAAACAGCACTATGGGAGCACCATCACCAGATGAATTGCAATGATTCAACACAGCAGCTCACTGCCACCTTCTCAAAGGTAATTAAAGATGAGGGAAGAATGAATGTTGACCTTGCTAGCAATGCACAGTTCTCAATACATAAAATCACATAAATAGTAATGGGAAAGACATGTTGAATGTGCATATGGATACTGCAAAATTACAATGGAGAAGTCGTTACATGAATCTAAAGAAATCTTTAAGAATGCTAATTTTGGCATTAGTTGCTACAAGGTACACATATATATTGAGCATGATGCCAAGCAATAAGTTTTAGCCAAAGTATTAAACAGAAGAGCTCAACAAACTGCAGAGGAATGGAGCTCTTGTGTCCTGGTAACCCTGATAAGAGGGTTAGATTGTGTGGTGACCATCAACCATGCAGTTGATGGCGAGCAACAAACTGCTGTCTTCATCTCAAGATCTTTATGCAGAAAAGGTGAGAACCAAATTCTTCACAAAGTTAAACATACATTCCATTAAATGTAAACCATAACAGTCAATGGTATCTCAACATCAATACACATTGGGGTCTATACTCTTATACCAAACTGTCACATCATGACATCACTAAAAATTTTCCTGTCAACAATGAACCATCAGCTTGTTGTTAAGAATGACATCCTCAATGTCATCACTGCTGAAGGAACAACGTTTGCATTTTAGAAAAGGTTCTTAAATAACTACATCAGCATAATGTGACGCTTCAATGAAGCAAGTGTGCCTTTCTCCAAACAGAAGCTGTCTAACTCCGATTGAGGGTGGATGCCAATGATTTATCCTCCATCAAGGAAAGTTCAGAAGCAATTTTAAAGATGAAGAAACCAGAAAATGTGATAGAACTTCTTTTTTCTTCATGTGATTTGGTAGTATTCCAGATTTTTAAACAGATTTAGGAGCAGTGCCAACACCACTGCACCCACTGGTTGAAAAAAGAATAAAAATGGAGATGAAATGATGCTCAAAATAGAACATGCATTTTATTTAAACAGAAGTTAAAGATTGGCACATCATGGTGCAATAAGGATTGTGAAGCTTGTAAGTGATGTCTCATATCAGGGATGGGCACTGTGTTAAGCACATCATTGATGTTGGCCAAAAGGAGCCATTAGTGTTTGAGTCTTGCACTTTAAATAAAAGTGAACAAATTAATGTGCAGATAGGGAAAGAAAAGCTCGCCATCTTTCCTGGAGTGAAGAAGTTTCACCAGTTTCTTTTGGGAAGAACTTTCATCCTAGTTATGGATCACTAAACACTATTGGTCACAGAGGTCGAAGGTCATCAATTCCAATCCTGGTTGCCTTTAGCATGTAAAGAGAGCTGATTCTTTTATTCCACTACACCATTGAGTCTTCCAAACAATTTGAGGATGCTTTATCCATGCCATCACAGGAAGGTTCTGAAATAGGCAGTAAGAATACAATTGTTGCCTTACAACAAGTAAGTGTTGACTTTCTAATCACAGTTGCAGAAATTGCTCAGATAACACAGGCAGGTATGTTTCTGAAATGAATCCATAAGCAGACTCTCAAAGACTGGGCTAATTCAGATGTATCCAAATGTGGAAATGCAACCATTTAAAAAAATACTGGAATTGTCCACTGATCAAAAATGTCTAAAGTGGACACATAGAATAAGTATCCCTAATGTCCTGAGAGGAATAATCTTAAGTAAGTTATATTCAGAACATACTTGCATTGTAAATGGGAAGCTTATTGACAGAAGCATTATATATTGGTCAGGTATCAACAAAGATCTAGAGATTATTCATCTGTCGAGAGTGCAGATCAACAAAAACACCTCTACAGACAATGAGGTGGCTGGTATGACCATTTTGGAGATACAATGTTGATTTTTAGCAAGAAAACAACAACAATCTTCTAGTACCTTTTGACACTCATTCTAAATGGATTCAAGTTCAACACATGGGATGATGCATCACAGCAGAACTGACAATGGAGGAGCTGAGACTGACTTTTGCAATGTTTGAAATACCTGGAGAGTTGGTACCAGATGACAGGTCTGAATTCATGTCACTTCTAATGAAAGGTCATCAACCTCCAGACGTAACCATTTCTCTTTCGATACATGTTGACTGAACTTCTGAATATTTCCAGCATTCTGTTCTTCTTTCTGATCATTTCTGTTTGAACACCGCATAAGGTGAAACAATGTCAACTATTCTCTAATTCCTTCAGATCATCCAATCTTTAAGGATGCAACCATAAGGTCACCTTAAGGGAGCTTTGAAGACTAAGTGTTTTGAGGTTTTACAAGTTTCACCATGCATTATTGTTTAGCTAACTTCTTATTCAAGTATTGTACACCACCACAATTATCATAAGATTCAACCCAGTGGAGCTGTTGTTATGTCATCGACTTAGAATTAGCTGGAGTTTATTACAGCTCAGTATGAAGGGCAGTGGAAAGACAACAGTTTAAACAACAGCAAAATCATGACTTACATCCTAATAATTAATTGGTAAGAACCAAAGAGAGCAGTTCAGACAAGGCAAGATAGTGAGAGTGTTAAAATTGGTGAATAAGAACAAGCAGAGTAAGATATTGGTCTATGGTACTAAACAATATTTTGTGTGATTTGGAGAAAAAGGTCCAAAGTTCCATATTCACCAAATAACTGCAGTGAGAAATGAACCAGAACATATTGAAGTAGTGTCAATACTGTAATCAATTTGAGACATCACCCACCTGACATTGCATGATGGATGAGTCATCAGATATTGAAATGGAATTAATCTTCACTTCCGTGCCAGAAAGCAAGGATTCCATGTTCTCTGCAAAGATTTGTGCAAGATTAATCCTGGACTCTCCAAAGTTCCTTAACTTGAACTAGCTCCATCTACTCATCAAAATGGGTCCTGGGGTGATAACCAATTATTATAAACAGTGGTCAATGCTGATACCAAAGTAAAAAACAAATACAAAAATCTTGTGTAAGCCTGCACTGGGTTGAATGGTTGTGATTTAATCAAACACCCCAATGCATTTTTCCACAATGGCATTTAATTTAGCCTCATATAAAGAATACTCAAATTGGTGATACAGTTCTAGGTATAGCTGAGGCATTTTCCCCTGATCAATTTAAGAATCTGTGCAGATTCTAGCACACTTTCACACCTGAGCAAATTATGATGATTTCCAACGCAGACCTTAGTGGTCAGCCTCAAGAAATGTGAAAACAGAAAGAAGGATGGGAAATGAAGTATATATAGATTTTAGGTTTTCAACATTCAGAGTTGGGCTTAAAAGTATAAATTGAGAGATGTTGGATGAAATGCAACTAGATAATCCCTCATTTTATACCATTCTTTAGAAACAATGGGAGAGTATCTCCAGACTCACAGGATGTTCAGGCTGAGGTAACTTGGTGTGTATTACCCATTCCAGGGAGAGATATGGGAAGCAAGTAATATGGGAGGAATCCAGCATGAACCATTCATTCAGTACATATATTTTATAGAACCATAGAACCATAGAACAATACAGCACAATACAGGACCTTCAGCCCACTATGTTGTGCTGCCCTTCAAACCACACCTAAGACTATCTAACCCCTTCCTCCCATATATCCCTCTATCTTAAATTCCTCCATATGCTTATCTAACAATCTCTTGAACTTGACCAATGTATCAGCCTCCACCACCACCCCAGGCAGCACATTCCATGCACCAACCACTCTCTGGGTGAAAAATCTCTTTCTGACATCTCCCTTGAACTTCCCACCCATTACCTTAAAGCCATGTCCTCTTGTTTTGAGCATTGGTGCCCTGGGAAAGAGGCGCTGGCTGTCCACTCTATTTATTCCTCTTAATATCTTGTATACCTCAATCATGTCTCCCCTCATCCTCCTTCTCTCCAATGAGTAAGACCCTATCTCCTTTAGTCTCTCCTCATAATCCATACTCTCCAATCCAGGTAAATCTCCTAGTAAATCTCCTCTGCACCTTTTCCAACGTCTCCACATCCTTCCTATAATGAGGTGACCAGATCTGGAAACAGTACTCTATGTGGCTTAACCAGAGTTTTGTAAAGCTGCATCATTACTTCGCGGCTCTTAAACTCGATCCCACAATTTATGAAAGCTAACATCTCGTAAGCTTTCTTAACTACCCTATCTACCTGTGAGGCGACTTTCAGTGATCTGTGGATATGAACCCCCAGATCCCTCTGCTCCTCCACACTGCCCAGAATCCTGCCATTTACCTTGTACTCCGCCTTGGAGTTTGTCCTTCCAAAGTGTAATACCTCACACTTCTCTGGATTGAACTCCATCTGCCACTTGTCAGCCCAGCTCTGCAGCCTATCAATATCCCTCTGTAAGCTTCGACAGCCCTCCACACTATCCACAACACCACCGATCTTTGTGTCATCTGCAAACTTGCTAACCCACCCTTCCACCCCCTCATCTAAGTCATTAAGAAATATCACAAACAGTAGAGGTCCCAGAACCCTGTGGGACACCACTAGTCACGGCCCTCCAATCCAAATACACTCCATCCACCACAACCCTCTGCTTTCTACAGGCAAGCCAATTCTGAATCCTCACGGCCAAGCTTCCCTGGATCCCTTGGCCTCTGACCTTCTGAAGAAGCCTACCATGTGGAACGTTAACAAAAGCCTTACTAAAATCTATGTAGACCACATCCACTGCACTACCCTCATCAATCTTCCTGGTCACCTCCTCAAAGAACCCTAACAGGCTTGTGAGGCAAGATCTTCCCTTCACAAAGCCATGCTGGCTGTCCCTAATCAGTCCATGATTCTTTAAATGCTCATAGATCCTATCTCTTAGAATCCTTTCTAGCAGCTTACCCACCAGAGACATAAGGCTCATTGGTCTGTAATTCCCTGGACTATCCCTACTACCTTTTTTGAATAAGGGGACAACATTCGCCACCCTGCAATCCTCCAGTAACATCCCCATGGACAACGAGGACTCAAGGATTCTAACCAACGGTTCAGCAATCTCTTCCCTCGCCTCACGAAGCAGCCTGGGGAATATTCCGTCAGGCCCCGGGGACTTATCTGTCCTAATATTTTCTAACAATTCCAACACATCCTCTCTCATGATATCTACATGCTCTAGAACATTACCCTTACCAACACTTTCCTCAGCATCATCAAGACCCCTCTCCTTGGTGAATACTGAAGAGAAGTATTCATTGAGAACCTCACCCACTTCCACAGCTACCAGGCACATCCTCCCACCTTTGTCTTTAATCGGACCTACCTTTACTCTAGCCATCTTTCTGCTCTTCACGTACGAGAAAAAAGCCTTGGGATTCTCCTTAACCCTACTCGCCAAAACCTTTTCATGTCCCCTTCTCACTCTTCTCTGCCCTTTCTTAAGTTCCTTCCTTGCTACTCTATATTCCTCACGAGCCCTGTCTGATCCTTACTGCCTACACCTTATGTATTCTGCCTTCTTCTTCCTAACTAGTTGTTCCACCTCTCTCATCACCCACAGTTCCTTCACCTTGCCATTCCTTCTCTGTCTCACCGGGACAAATTTATCCTTAACATCCTGCAAAAGATCCCTGAACATCGACCACATATCCATAATACATTTCCCTTCAAAAATGTAATCCCAATTTACACTCCCAAGTTCTTGCCTTATAGCCTCATAATTTGCCTTTCCCTTATCTCACTGATAAATGGATATGTGGAGTTGACCACAGTGGAAACCAACCTAGTGACCAGTGCCTGGTCTTTATGAGCAAGCAAAGAGAAATCTGCCCCAGGGGAAGGATTTGTCTCATGTTTCAGGACTCCTTTTTCTATTTTGTTACAGAAAGCTTTCTAAAATAAAACCAACTCACCCAAATTAAATAGGCACAAAAGTGGAATGTGGTTAAAATGCTAATCATCTAAACCTGGATTTTGCTTCCCCATTGATTGAGAGCAATAATCTTGAAAAATGTTACCACACATATACAAAATGTGTGGAAGTTTTCTTGTCTTTTCTGGCTGGGGAATACAGGGTCACTTCAAATCAGTATTAGTAAACACAAGTAATTAGATATGGCTTAAAACAGAAGCTATAAGGATATGCTGCTTTCAGCCTTAGCCAAAGAATGTATGAGATGTGAAAAGTTAATTTGTTCAAATCAAATGACAAAGTTGAGTGTAATGCATTCATTACTATGGTTCAAAGCAAAGTCTATCTTGGAAAAGACTGGAGAAGCACATGCACAAAAGGTTATCAATACTCATTTCACATTTAGGACTTCTGGGAAATAAAGGGTCATCGGGATCAGGCAGAAAAGTGGAGATTAGGTCAACAATCAGATGAACTATGATTCTACTGAAGAGTGGAGCAGGCTTTAGGGTACGCAGGGCCCACTTCTCCTTACATTCCTTGTGTCCCAAGCTTCTCTCTATTTATAATTATCTCAAATCACTATTATGTAGTCTGACGTTTTGCATGTATGATAATATTGAATTCAAGGCTCCAAACCTATAACTGTACTGTTCATAGTCAGTACTGATTGGAAAGACCACAGAAAATCCTTGGGAAAACAAAATCTTAGCTTCACTCAGATCACAATTTGATAATGGCACTACCAGCATGCAGAATGGGACAGATTCAAAACAGATCGAACTGCTCAAAGCTGGGCATGCATGATGTGTAGTGATCCATCAGTGGGTGTTGAATTCTCTTCCACCACAATCTGTGACCACATGGCCAGGCATATCCCTCACTTTATCATTACCTGGACTAACCCAGCTGCATTGACTTATATAGAAGGTGAGTCAAAAACAGAGCCAGACAAAAGAAGACAATACTAAAGAAGACAATACGGGTGTTCCCAAACAGGAAACCATGGATGAACTGGGAGATCCACTCCCTACTGAAGTCGAGAACTACTGCACACAAATCTGGTGATCCTGATCTGTGCAAGAAATCGAGGTATGACCTTCGGGAAGCTATCAGGGATGCCAAGAGGGAATACCAACGCAAAATAGAGTCCCTGACCAGCCGCCAGTTATGGCAGGGCTTACATGCCATAACAGGCTACAAGACGAAGTCAGGCTGCATAGCTAACAACAGCGCCTCCCCTGCTGATGAACTTAACGCACTCTATGTGCGTTTTGAACAAAGGGGAAATGGATTGTCACCATCCACCCTGACAGCCACCCACGCAGCTGAACCTGTGATCACAGTGGAGGACGTAAGATCAGTCTTCTGGAGAGCGAACACGAGGAGAGCACCTGGCCCAGATGGTGTCTTGGGCTGCGTGCTCTGATCTTGTGCTGATAAGCTGGCAGAAGTATTTGCGGACATATTCAACCTCTCCCTGCTTCAATCTCAGGTTCCCTCCTGTTTTAAGAAGACCACTATCATCCTGGTACCAAAGAAAAGCAAGGTAACATGCCTCAATGACTACCAGCCAGTGGCTCTGACATCCACCATCATGAAGTGCTTTGAGAGGTTGGTCATGGCACACATCAACTCCAGCCTACCAGAAAACCTGGACACATTGCAATTCGCCTATCGGCGCAACAGGTCTACAGCAGATGCCATCTCCCTGGCCCTACACTCAGCTCTAGAGCATCTGGACAGTAAAGACACATACATTAGACTATTGTTTATTGACTACAGCTCTGCCTTCAATACCATAATTCCAAGCAAGCTTGTCACCAAACTCCGAGACCTAGGACTCAACACCTCCCTCTGTATCTGGATCCTTGACTTTCTAACAAACAGACTGCAATCAGTGAGGATAGGCAGTAATACCTCCGGCACGATTATTCTCAACACTGGTGCCCACAAGGCTGCGTCCTCAGCCCTCTACTCTACTCCCTATACACTCACGACTGTGTGACCAGATTCTGCTCTAACTCCATCTACAACTTTGCAGATGATACCACCGTTGTAGGCCATATCTCAAACAGCGATGAGTCGGAGTACAGGAAGGAGATAGCGAGCTTAGTGGAATGGTGTCATGACAACAACCTTTCCCTCAATGTCAACAAAACAAAAGAGCTGGTCATTGACTTCAGGAAAGGGGGCGGTGTACACGCACCTGTCTTCATCAATGATGCTGAGGTCGAGAGGGTTGAGAGCTTCAAGTTCCTGGGTGTGAACATCACCAACAGCCTGTCCTGGTCAAATCATGTAGATGCCACGGCCAAGAAAGCTCACCAGCACCTCTACTTCCTCAGGAGGCTAAAGAAATTTGGTTTGTCCCCTTTGACATGGATGTGGTTGATATTCAGGGATCTTATGCAGGATGTTAGGGATAAATATGTCCCGGTGAGGCAGAGAAGGAATGACAGGGTGAAGGAACCGTGGGTGACGAGAGAGGTGGAACAACTAGTTATGGAGAAGAAGGTAACATACGTGAGGTATAAGCAGCAAGGTTCAGACAGGGCCCGTGAGGAATATAGGGTAGCGAGGAAGGAACTTAAGAAAGGGCTGAGGAGAGCTAGAAGGGGACATGAAAAGGCTTTGGCTAGTAGGGTTAAGGAACATCCCAAGGCCTTTTTCAAGTACGTGAAGGGTAGGAGGATGGCTAGGGTGAATGTAGGTCCGATTAAGGACAAAGGTGGGAGAATTTGCCTGGAGGAGGCAGAAGTGGGAGAAGTTCTCAATGAGTACTTCTCTTCGGTATTCACCAGGGAGAGGGGTCTTGATGATGCGGAAGGGAGTGCTGGTAGGGGTAATGTTCTCGAGGTTGTTGATATCAAGAGGGAGGATGTGTTGAAGTTGTTAAATAATATTAAGACAGATAAATCTCCGGGGCCTGACGGGATTTTCCCCAGGTTGCTTCGAGAGGCTAGGGAGGAGATTGCTGAACTGCTGGTAAGGATCTTTGAGTCCTCGTTGTCTACGGGGGTGGTGCCGGAGGATTGGATGGTTGCGAATGTGGTCCCCTTGTTCAAAAAAGGTAATAGGGATAGGCCAGGGAATTATAGACCGGTGAGTTTCACGTTTGTGGTGGGTAAGCTGTTAGAAAGGATTCTAAGGGATAGGATTTATGAACACCTTGAGAATCATGGACTGATTAGGGACAGCCAGCATGGCTTTGTGAAGGGAAGATCTTGCCTCACAAGCCTGATAGAGTTCTTTGAGGAGGTGACCAGGAAGATTGATGAGGGCAGTGTGGTGGATGTGGTTTACATGGATTTTACTAAGGCGTTTGATAAGGTTCCTCATGGTAGGCTTCTTCAGAAGGTCAGAGGCCGAGGGATCCAAGGAAGCTTGGCTGTGTGGATTAGGAATTGGCTTGCATGTAGAAAGCAGAGGGTTGTGGTGGAGGGAGTGCCCTCGGATTGGAAGGCAGTGACTAGTGGTGTCCCGCAGGGATCGGTTCTGGGACCTCTACTTTTTGTGATATTTATAGATGACTTAGATGAGGGGGTGGAGGGCTGGGTTAGTAAGTTTGTGGACGACACTAAGATAGGCGGTGTTGTGGATAGTGTGGAGGGCTGTCGGAGCTTACAGAGGGATATTGATAGGATGCAGAGCTGGGCTGACAAGTGGCAGATGGAGTTCAATCCAGAGAAGTGTGAGGTGGTACACTTTGGAAGGACAAACTCCAGGGCAGAGTACAGGGTAAACGGCAAGGTACTTGGCAGTGTGGAGGAGCAGAGGGATCTGGGGGTTCATATTCACAGTTCGTTGAAAGTTGCCTCGCAGGTGGAAAGAGCAGTTAAGAAGGCCAATGGGATGTTGGCTTTCATAAGTCGTGGGATTGAGTTTAAGAGCCGCGAAGTTATGATGCAGCTTTACAAAACTCTAGTTAGGCCACACTTAGAGTACTGTGTTCAGTTCTGGTCGCCTCATTATAGGAAGGATGTGGAGGCGTCGGAGAGGGTGCAGAGGAGATTTACCAGGATGCTGCCTGGATTGGAGAGTATTGAATATGAGGAGAGGTTTAAGGTGCTAGGGCTTTATTCACTGGAAAGGAGGAGGATGAGAGGAGACATGATAGAGGTATATAAAATGTTGGGAGGAATAGATAGAGTAGACAGTCAGCGCCTCCTTCCCAGGGCACCAATGCTCAAGACGAGAGGTCATGGCTTTAAGGTTATGGGTGGGAGGTTCAGGGGAGATGTCAGAGGGAGGTTTTTCACCCAAAGAGTGGTTGGTGCATGGAATGCACTGCCTGGGGTGGTGGTGGAGGCAGATACATTGAACAGGTTCAAGAGCTTGTTGGATAGGCATATGGAGGAACGTGAGATAGAGGGATATGCGGGAGGAAGGGGTTAGGTAGTGTGAGGGTAGTCTGATGGACGGCACGACACGGTGGGTCGAAGGGCCTGTTTTGTGCTGTATGGTTCTATGGTTCTAAGGTTCTATGGTTTGACTCTCACCAACTTTTACCGATGCACCATAGAAAGCATCCTATCTGGATGTATCACGGCTTGGTATGGCAACTGCTCTGCCCAGGACTGCAAGAAGCTGCAGAGGGTTGTGGACACAGCCCAGCGCATCACAGACACCAGCCTCCCCTCCTTGGACTCTGTCTTTACCTCTCATTGTCTTGGTGTAGCAGCCAGGATAATCAAAGACCCCACCCACCCGGGACATTCTCTCTTCTCTCCTCTTCTATCAGTTAGAAGATACAGGTGCCTGAGGGCATGTGCCACAAGACTTAAGGACAGCTTCTACCCCACTGTGATAAGACTGGACTATGACCTCACGACCTACCTTGTTGTGACCTTGCACCTTATTGCACTGCACTTTCTCTGTAGCTGTGACACTTTACTTTGTCCTGTTACTGTTTTTACCTGTACTACATCAATGCACTTTGTACTAGCTCAATGTAACTGCGCTGTGTAATGAATTGACCTGTATGATCGATTTGTAAGACAAGATTTTCACTGTACCTCGGTACAAGTGACAATAATAAACCAATACCAATACCAATACCAATACCAATACATATCAAAGGTGAGGTGCCACCTTGCCAAAGCTGGAACACAGCTCCACATATGCACTAAACAGAAAAACTATCATGCAATATACAGAGCTAAACAATTCCACAACTGACAGATCAGATCAAAGCTCTACAGTTCAACATGATTAAGAACTTCTCAGAAAATGAAGCAGTCCATGCCTACATGCAGCAGAACTAAAGTAACACTTGAACTTGGGCTTATTTTCAAGTTTTCTTCTTAAACTGAATTCAAATTAACAAACTGACATCCTGGGACATGAAGATGGCTTTTAGAATATTAGTTTAGAAGTCTGAAATACTAGTCCAGTAATGTAACCAGTACACTAATGTTTCCCTCAATTCTTTTACTTCCATGGACTATAAAACTAATTGATAAAAAGGGTTGCTCATTGATGGGTCTAACTCTGTAAATTGACTTTTCCAGCATTTCTGATCAATAATTTAAAGCATTGCATTTTCTCTGGTCTTTGTTTTTTTTCTCTCCGGTTCTATATAGAAAACCAATTCCATTACTGCATTAGCTCCAAGTGAAACTAACTATGGTTGAAATTCACAACATCTCAGTTTAGTCTGCAGGCAAGACCCAAGCTTCCAATCACTTGTTTTTTAATTGCTCCAGTTTACTTCCAATCTAAGATTTCTGACCTTGGTTTCCTACACTCTTCCGATGAAACTCAATATAAGCTCAAGGAGCTACACGATGAGAAACAAGGGATTACCTTCAGCACTCCATCAGCTGCTACTCCTTGACTCCCTCACATTATTCATTATCCTAATTGTTCTACTGGATTATTTAAAACAAATAAATGTTGGGTGAATGTGTAAGTGAGGCACATCACTATATTTTATGCAAAGAGAGAAATTCAAAGTTAGAAATAATGTTTAAAGCTCCCTGCATGAATGGAGAAAATAGGTATTGAGAGGAATGCAGAGGTCAGAAAACAAAGCATTAACTGCTGTTTATTTGTTGGTCATATTTTCACTGGCCTTCAGACGAAATTTTAAATGATCATCTCATTCCCTAAACCACTACAATAAGAAGGACTCTAATGTAGAGTTGGACCAAAGGAAGCATTAGTTGAGTTTTAAAAACAAACTCTGCTGGAAATACACAAGAGGTCAGGCAGCTTCCATGGAGATTGGTTGAGTTTTATTTAATTACCTCTTTTTTTTTAATTTCAAGTTCCACTTGATTGCATGGGGAATACTGCCTTTGGTTGTGTAAAAGAAATAAACTACATTCAGTCTGTTTGGCCTGGAGCCAACCTGACTTTGCAAGTTAATGTACAACAGACACATTTTTCAATTCTATACTTGACAGACCACTTGCACTGTGAATGCATGGTCCTTTAAATGTTCACTCTTAAAAGGGCTTGTAAAATCATCCCACAAAGCCTTGTGATATATCTTTCTTCCGCACATGCAATGTAGCTTGTGACAAAAGGAATATATCACAAAGCTTTATAGTGCATTTTGACAAGCTCAGAGATGTGGTGCAGGCAAGGTGAATGTGGGAGGCAAACAAATGGCCATTGCTTGTCATTTGAGCAAGCTTATTAATGCCAATGTAAGATGTTGCAGTTGGAATCATAATCATTTGTTCAATTAGAAATTGCATTTACTACTTAAAGCATTACAATTTCTTTGGAAGTTTGAGGAAAAAGGCTGGAGAAACACATGTAAACTACATTATGTCAATCTGCCCAACAATATTCTTTACATCTCTCGCAACATTAACTTCGTAAGCTTCCTCCATCGCAGCCTACAAGCACGTAAGCCCACGCAAAAGTTGTTATGATAATTCCTCTGATAATCTGCAAGTACTTAAAGTCATTGAATCATACAGCAATACAGCATGGATACAGTCCTTTTGGCCCAACGAGTCCATGCTAACCACGGTGCCCACCCAGTGAGTCCCAACTTCCTGCATTCGGCCCATGTGCCTCCAAGCCCTGCCCCTCCATGTACCTATCCAAGTGCTTCTTAAATGATACTATTGTACCCACCTCAACCACTTCCTCTGGCAGCTTGTTCCATATGCTCACCACCCTCTGCATGAAAAAATTGCCCCTCAGGTCCCTTTTAAATCTTTCAACTCTCATCTTAATTCTATGCCCCCCTAGTTTTGGACTCCTCTACCCTAGGGAAAAGACTGTTACATTCTACCTTATCTATGCCCCTCATGATTTTAAACATCTCTATAAGGTCGTCCCTCATTCTCCTACACTCCAAGGAATACAGACCAAGCCTGCCCAACCTCTCCCTATAACTCAGGCCCTCTGATCCTCGCAACATCCTTGTAAAAGGGCAGGCACGATAGTGCAGCGGTTAGCATAACATTATTACAGCGCCAGCGACCCGAGTTCAATTCCAGCCATTGTCTGTAAGGAGTTTGTACGTTCTCCCCGTGTCTGCGTAGGTTTCCTCCAGGTGCTCTGGTTTCCTCCCACATTCCAAAGACATACGAGTTAGGAAGTTGTGAGCATGCTATTTTGGTGCCAGAGGTGTGGCAACACTTGCGGGCTGCCCCCAGAACAATACGCAAAAGATACATTTCACTGTGTGTTTTGATGTACATGTGACTAATAAAGAAACCTTATCTTAAATCTTTTCTGCACTTTTTGCAGTTTAACCACATCTTTCCTACAACAGGGTGACCAAAACTGTACGCAGTATTCCAAGCGTGGCCTCACCAACGACTTATACAACTGCAACATAATATCCCAACTCCTATGCTCATACCCTGACTGATGAAGACCTGTGTGCTAAACGCCTTTTCTCACCACCCTGTCTACCTGTGCCGCTGCTTTCAATGAACTATTCACTTGTACTCCTAGGTCCCTCTGTTCCATTACACTCCCTAGTGCCCTATCATTCATAGTATAAGTCCTACGCTGGTTTGATTTTCCAGAATGCATCACTTCACACTTATCTGTATTGAAATCCATTTGCCACTCCTGGGCCCACTTCCCTAACTGATCAAGATCCCCTGCAATAACCTTCTTCATTACCAACAACACCTCCTAACTTCATGCCATCTGCAAACTTACTGCTCAAGTCTTGTGCATTTGCATCCAAATCATTCATATAAATACCAAATAATAAAGGTCCCAACACCGACCCCTGCAGCACACTACTAGTCACCAGTCTCCATTCCAAGAAACAACCTTCAACCGCCACCCTCTGCTTCCTACCTCCGAGCCAATTTTGAATCCACCTAGAGTAATGCTATTACAGTGCCAGACACCTGGGTTCAATTCTGGCCACTGTCTGTAAGGAGTAAAGGGTTTCCTCCAGATGCTCCGGTTTCCTCCCACATTCCAAAGATGTACAGGTTAAGAAGTTGTGGGCATGGTATGTTAGCAATGGAAGTGTGACAACACCTGCAGGCTGTCCCCAGAACACTCTATGCAAAAATGCATTTAACTGTGTGTTTTAATGTACATGTGACTAATAAAGGTATCTTATCTTAGCTCTCCCTGGATTCCATGGGACCTAACCTTCCAGAACAGCCTACCATGGGGCACTTGTCAAAGGCCTTGCTAAAATCCAAATAGACAACATCTACTGCCCTACCCCCATTTACCTTTTCAGTTACCTCTTCAAAAAACTTTAAAAGGTTTGTCAAGCACGTCTTTCCACGCATAAAGCCATCCTGACCCCTTCTGATCAGACTCTGTCTATCCAAATGCTGGTAGATCCTGTCCCTCAGAATTCCCTCCAGTAATTTCCCCACTACTGATGTCAGGGTGACCAGCCTATAGTTCCCTGGCTTGTACCTGCTGGTCTTCTTCAGCAACAGAACAATATTATCCACCTTCCAGTCTTGGGGAACTTCACCAGTGGCTAACGATGAAGCAAATATCCCCGCAAGGACCTCCGCAATTTCTTCTCCAGCCTCCCACAAAGTCCTAGGATGCACTCGGTCAGGCCCTGGGGATTTATCTGCCTTAATGCACTGTAAGAATGCAAATATCTCCTCCCTGGTGATATGAATTTCCTCCAAAACATCTCCACTAGTTTCCCTCATCTCTTGAGCAACCATGATTTTCTCCTCAGTAAATACTGAGGGGAAATATCCATTAAAATCCCACCCATCTCCTGCAGCTTGAGACATAGACGGCCCTGCTGATCTCTAAAGGGACCAACTGTCTCATGGCCACTCTTTTATCTTAATATAGCTATAGAACCTCTTCGGATTTTCCTTAACCTTACCTGCTAGATCCATCTTATACCCTCTCTATGCCCTCCTGATATCCCTCTTACTGTATTCTTAAGTATTCTTAATCTTTTTATAGTCATCAAGGGATTCACTCGTCCCCGGCCTCCTGAAACCAATGTGTGCTTCCTTCTTTTTCTTGAGCAGAGCCTCAATATCTCTGGTCAGCCAAGGTTCTCTAAACTTGCCAGCTTTACCCTTCACCCTCACAGGAACATGCTGCCCCTGGACTCTTGATATCACACTCTTAAAAGCCTCCCACTTGTTATTCATTTTTTTCCCTTCAAACAAGTTCACCCAATCGACCTCTGTAACATCCTGCTAATTCCCCCAAAATTAGCCCTGCTCCAATTTAAGACCCTAACCTGTGGACCTGTCCTATCCTTTTCCATCACTATCTTAAAGCTAATAGAATTATGGTCACTAGAACCAAAGTGCTTCCTGGCTGCTACTTCTGTTACTTGCCCCACCTCATTCCCTAAGAGAAGGTCCAGTATTGCACCCTCCCGAGTAGGTGTCTCTATACATTTCACAAATTCCACCCTGTCCAGGCCCTAACACTCTGGGTAGTTCAGTCAATACCAGGAAAATTAAAATTTCCCACTTATACAACCCTATTATCCTTACAAATATGTGCAATTTCTCTGCACACCTGTTCAAGTTCCCGCTGACTACTGGGGGGGGGGGGTGGTGGGGGCTCTATAATACAGCCCCACTGGAGTGACCCTCCCCTTCTTGTTTCTAATTCTACCCATATGGCCTCACTGGACGATCCCCCAAGAATGTCATCTCTACATACTGCTGTTATATCCTCCCTTATCCAAAAGGCAACACCCCCTCCTCACTTACCTCCTCTGTCACACCTGAAGCATCTGTATCCTGGAATATTGAGCCGCCAGTACTGCCCTTCTCTCAGCCATGTTTCTGTTATGGCTATAACATCCCAGTCCTCAGAGCCAATCCCTGCTTGTCCACCTTACCTGTTAAACCTCATGCACTGAAATAAATGCATTTTAACTGGGTATTCCTTTCCCTGCCTTTACTGTGCACCTGGCTATCCTGATTACTAAACTTGCTCTCGCTGGCTACAGCTTTATCCCAGGACTTGCTGCTGCTCAGAGTCCCACCCACCTGCCAATCTAATTTAAATCCTCCTGTGTAGCAACAGTCAATTTCCTAGCAAAGATATTGGTCCCCCTCTGGTTCAAATGCAACCCGTCCCTCTTGTACAGGTCACCTCTACCCCAGAAGAGATCCCAATGGTCCATGAACCCAAATCCTTGCCCCCTGCACCAGCTCCTCAGCCATGAATTCATCTGGCCTACCCTTCTATTTCTGACTTTGCTAGCACCTGGCATCGGGTGTAATCCAGAGAACATTACCCTCGAAGCCCTGCTTCTGAGGTTCTTACCTAACTTCCTACAATCATCTGCAGGACCTTATCCCTTGTTCTACCTTTGTCGTTTGTACCAACATGGACAATGACTTCTGGCTGTTTGTCCTCCCCCTCGAGAATGTTCTGCAGCTGCTCGGACACATCCTTGACCCTGTCACCTGGGAGGCAACACACCATCCTGCATCTCTTGGTGAAATCTATCCTGGCATTTCTTGGTGAAATCTATTGGCTGGATCAAACAATACTATCTCCCTCTTTTATTGTGGAAAATCCAAAAAGATTTGAAATTTCTATGCTGTTAAAATATTCACTAGTGCACCAAAAGAGGCAGAAGTCTGGGTTCATCAATGGACTTGGGGAAATAATAACTGGACTGTATTTAGCAAACTCCCAGCATGTTCAACACACAAAGCACTGGAGGACCTAAGTGAGTCAGGCAGCATCTGTGGAGGGAAAGGGACAGTTAACATTTCGGTCAAGACCCTTCATCTGGACTCCCCTTTTGTGTGTTGCTTCAGATTTCCAGCATCTACCATCTCTTGTGTTTCCCAGTATGTTCAGTTCTTTGTGGGGCAGGCCAGTAATGCTGAGAATTTCTGTAGTTTTCATTTTCAGCCAGAATGAAATGGAAATAACAGAGATGCCTAAGAATAAAAATGAGCAAAGCATTTATTCAATGACTTAATATTAAACCCAGATGAAAATGCCTCTAATATCAATCTGGTACTCAAATCTGGAATTTGCACATTCATACCTAGTATTTCCTTAAGTGCAACACCTCAAGCAACATGAAGACAATGCCAACATTCGACCCTCTCAATATTTCAGCTGGTAACCGTTTCTGCAGAACCATAAATATAATTTTGTAGATGAACCTCTCTTGAATTCTGGACCTCTACGTAGTGATGGGATAGGGGTGACTGCAGGGGTGTTAATACCATAGAGGATTTCCACTCATCTGCCACTCAGGCTGATCTAACATTACTTGCTACCCTTGGCCTTCTTAGTAGTAGAGGTCACAGGTAGTGTTGGGTCAGCCTAAGTGAATATCTATAGTGGTTTTTATCTATGGTGCACACTGTAGCCACCGTGCACCAGTGGTGGGTGGGGTGTAAATCAAACAGGTTGCTGTGCCTTGAATGATATCAAGCTTCTTGAGTCTTTTTGAGGCTGCAGTCATTCAGGCAAATGAAGAACATTTCTTAACTCCTGACTTGTACTTGTCAACTGTGAAAAGGCTTTGGGTTGTCAGGAGCTGAGTCACTTGCCAAGTATATCCAACATCTGACCTATATTTGCAGCCAAGGTATTTATGTGACTGATCTAGTTGTGCTATTGTTGAGTGATGACCCTCAGAAGGTTGGTGGTGTGGGACTTGGCAATTATAATATCATTGAATATCAAGGCATCATAGAATCATAGAATCATAGAAGAGTACAGCACAATACAGGCCCTTCGGCACACAATGTTGTGCCGACCTTTAAACCTCGTCTAAGACTATCTAACCTCTACCTCCCACGTATCCCTCTATTTTAAATTCCTCCATATGCTTATCTAGCAATCTCTTGAATTTGGCCAATGTACCTGCCTCCACCACTGCCCCAGGCAGTGCACTCCATGACCCAACCACTCTCTGGGTAAAAAACCTTCCTCTGATATCTCCCTTGAACTTCCCACCCATTACTTTAAAGTCATGCCCTGGGAAAGAGGCACTGGCTGTCCACTCTATCTATTCCTCTTAATATTTTGTATACCTCCATCATGTCTCCCCTCATCCTCCTTCTCTCCAAAGAGTAAAGCCCTAGCTCCCTTAGTCTCTCCTCATAATGCATACTCTCTAAACCAGGCAGCATCCTGGTAAATCTCCTCTGCACCCTTTCCAATGCTTCCACATCCTTCCTATAATGAGGCGACCAGAAATGGACACAGTACTCTAAGTGTGGTCTAACCAGAGTTTTGTAGAGCTGCATCATTATCTCGCGGCTCCTAAACTCGATTCCATGACTTATGAAAGCTAACATCCCATAAGCTTTCTTAACTACCCTATCCACCTGTGAGGCAACTTTCAGGGATCTGTGGATATGAAACCCAAGATCCCTCTGCTCCTCCACACTACCCAGAATCCTGCCATTAACTTTGAACTCTGCCTTGGAGTTTGTCCTTCCAAAGTGTACCACCTCACATTTCTCCGGATTGATCTCCATCTGCCACTTCTCAGCCCAGCTCTGCATCCTATCAATATCCCTCTGCAATCTTCGACAATCCTCCACACTATCCACAACACCACCAACCTTTGTGTCATCTGCAAACTTGCCAACCTACGCTTCTACCTCCTCATCCAAGTCATTAATAAAAATCACGAAATGCAGAGGTCCCAGAACCGATCCTTGTGGGACACCACCAGTCACAGCCCTCCAATCTGAATGCAATCCCTCCACCACAACACTCTGCTTTCTACAGGCAAGCCAATTCTGAATCCACATGGCCAAGCTTCCCTGGATTCCATGCCCTCTGACCTTCTGAAGAAGCCTACCATGTGGAACCTTGTCAAATGCCTTACTAAAATCCATGTAGACCACATCTACTGCACTATGCTCATCAATCTGCCTGGTCACCTCTTCAAAGAACCCTATCAGGCTTGTGAAACATAATCTGCCCTTCACAAAGCCTTCTGCCCTTCCTGATCAGACCACGATTCTCTAAATGTTCATAGATCATATCTCTAAGAATCCTTTCCAACAGCTTGCCCACCACAGATGTAAGGCTCACTGGTCTGTAATTCCCTGGACTATTCCTACTACCTTTTTTGAATAAGGGTACAACATTTGCCACCCTCCAATCCTCCGGTACCATTCCCGTGGGCAACGAGGACTCAAAGATCCTAGCCAACGGTTCAGCAATCTCTTCCCTCGCCTCATGGAGCAGCCTGGGGAATATTCCATCAGGCCCCGGGGACTTATCTGTCCTAATATTTTCTAACAGCTCCAACACATCCTCTCTCTTGATATCAACATGTTCTAGAACATTAACCTTACCAACACTGTCCTCAGCATCATCAAGGCCCCTCTCCTTGGTGAATACTGAAGAGAAGTATTCATTGAGGACCTCACCCACTTCCACAGCTTCCAGGCACATCTTCCCATCTTTGTCTCTAATCGGTCCTACCTTTACTCTCGTCATCCTTCTGCTCTTCACATAAGTGAAGATATCATCATCAAATATTAATGGCAGGTAGTTAAACTCTCTCTTGTTGGAAAATGTCAATGTCAGGCGCTTTGTTGTATGGACGTTACTTGCCATTTATCATGGGAGATTAGCTACTAGGATAGGGTAAAGTAGAAATGGGGAATTAGGGGAGGTAACAGGGGTCCGGGGAACCAGGATATGATACCGAGAAATGTGATTTAAGTCAAATCATCAAGTCAAGTTGAGTTTATTGTCATATGCACAAGTACATTCATGCACAGGTGTCCGTCATGTATTGGAATGAGTCCACTACTCTCTGCAGCTTCTTACATTCCTGACAGGGGAGGAGAGTGAAAAAAAATGTGTAGGGAGGACACTGGGATATTGGGAAATAACTGATTACTGTGGGAAATTGGGGCCTAAGGACAACAAAGAGAAATGGGAAATTAGGGTAAATAGCAGTGTTACAGAGAACTGGAATTGTGTACCAGGAAACAGTGAGTTAGGAAAGGCATAAGAAATGGGGAGAAGGAGGCACCAGGAAATGGGGAATTAGGAAGGGCAGTTAGAAATGAAGGCAAGGGGAGCACCAGAAAACTGATATAAATTGAAAGGTGTGCCATATTGGAAGACATTAGGAAATGTGAAATATGGCAAAGGAAACAGGAAATTGAAGATTGTGTTGATTGCTTTGGAACCATGTAAACTTTTTTTTTTCCTGGCATTGGAAACAATGTCATCTTGATGAGAAAAATGATTGATATGTGCAAATACAATTCACAAAGGATGTATCCAATCAAATTCCCAAATGTTATGATTTGAACCAAATCGATCATAATCACATTCTACTCTGGGAAAAATGAATGTTCATGTATGTTCTACTGAAAGAAAAAGCTCTCCATTCAACTTTCTTGGGGAGTGGTTTTTATTTTACTTCTAATTTTTTAAATCTTCATGATGTTTTAATCATATTGCTATGTTCCAGCCTGCATTTAGTACAATATATAATGTTTAAAAAATTAATTAAAATGGTGCTTTTGCTGTCTGCAGTAATTCTATAATATGATTGGCTTCACAGTCAGTTTGATGAGTTGCTGGTTGCCAGAGACCCCTAACAGTACTGGAAACACAGTTCAGGCTGCAACAGATAACATACAAGGGAAAACTCCTCACACTGAAATGACTTGATCTTTGTGAGGAGTTTTTTTTCAAGAGCAATGGGATGCTGTTATGTTTGCCACAGGTCAAAAATTCTGAAGTATTATGTTAAATGAAGTGGGTGTTAGAAGGTTTCTACAGATAGTCAGATACAAGGAGGGCTGAAGTCAATTTCATAGCAGTAATATCCAGTTTATTTTGTAAAATTGGATGCAGATGTCCTTGGAACTGATGCTAAACCTTTGCTATTGGCTTCCTACTAACTTAAAGCCTGTAGAGGCAGCTGTCCTCAGTCATTGTCAGATCATTGTGCCAAACCTGCAGTTGTGCTTGATGACATAATGGCAGGTGTTGCTATTGTCATTCAGGTACCTGCTGATATCTCTGGCATCATATCTTTCATCCTGCACCACCTAATTTTGGAAATCATCAAAACCAATCACTATTTTTGAATTAACCTGCTCTACAACTCTGCAGCTTGTTATGAGATAATCTGTGGCTTGTAGCGGTTGCTACCGCGGAATAAAACAAGACTCTACGCGGAGGATTGCCAAACAGAACTGGTTTATTTTCCCGCCTTGCGCGGGCCCTTTAAGGGAGAATGTTCCCAGCCAAAACAACCGGCAATGACGTAAGTCCTACGTCATCAGGACTTTCCCGCGCGCGGTTTCTCCCCGTCGCTCGGAAAGACGAGGCCCGCCGCCATCTTGGGCCTCGTCGCTCCGACGCCGCGCAACCCGACTGCCGAGCCAGTTCACCTGACTAGACGGTGAGTCGCCACAGGCTCTTTAATTCTTGTGAAAGGGAATGGTGACAAACATTTATCCACATGTTGTTTCGTTAAGTTTATTTGTGTTCTTTTGCAGCAAATTATTAATTAACAATCTACTTTCCTGGAATCTAATGAGAAATATGGACTATTCCTTTTGCAGCTTTTAAAGTCAAACCATCAAAAGTAAATAAATCTAAACAGAAAATACTGGAGATACTCATCAGGTTAGGCAGCATCTGTGGGAAGAGAAACAGAGTTAACGTTTTACATCCAAAACCTTTTGTTAGAACAGGGAGGGAAAACAAGTTAGTTTTAAGTCAAGGGAAAGGGATAGGCGGGACAAAGGATTGAGCTCCACAGGAGTGATGACAGGATTATGATAGTATTAAGTTATTTCAAAGCTATGTGGTTTACTGGTTAATGAGGAAACTTAGAGAAGGAAAACACACACAAGGGAACATGTAAATGCTGTGAAATGAAGAGTATAGAAAATGTCCAACAGGTTTGATCATGCTAGTAGAGAGAGAAAACATGACTTAACATTACTGATGGATGACGCACACCACAACCGGGCCAGTTTTAATACAAGTGGTAAATACATATTCACTCAGAAATACAACCCCAAATCATCATATTATTAAATGAAAAAAATATTGAAAAAATCACCAATAAAGCAAGAAAAAATGTCCACAAACATTATACCAAAATTAAACCTAAAACATCTCTCCTGGACGTTGAATTTCGCTGCATCTACCGACCATGCAAAATTCAATTTTACTCATGGCTGATCACAGCAGCAATAACTTCTCAGTGAAATTGCCCCAATTGTAGAATTGAGCCGAGCACTTCAATTCCATTAATGATTCAAGTTAGTGCACCTGATTTTTTTCCTGGCATCAGGTACTCACTTAATGACATCACTAGTCATGCACCAAACATTTCTATCCATATGGACATAAGTTGGAGCTCCAAACTCCACACCACAGCTATTGTGAAACAATGTCAGTTAAATTAGGATCATTTTGGGATTGTTTGTTACTTTTCTCACTATTCCCTGGGATACTGCTGATACTGGAAGACTTGACTGGCCAATGACAGAACTGATTGCAAGCTTCTCAAACACTTTTCTATCTCCATGGAATATGCTACAGCAGAAAGTGTAGTGGTTAATGCAAAATTCAACCACTGAGACCCTCATTTGGTGGGTGTCTCAGTAATGATTCCATTATAGGAGATGTTGATACAGCCAGTCAGGGTGGTTTGGAGGTATCAGGGCAGGATGCACAGATCAATGATGACTCTACTTCCAAGTCTTCGGAGACAATGCATCCTACCTGGGCCTCTTTCTGATTAAAAATATATTTGAATGCTCAGGATTTTCAGGCTTTCCATCAAAGAGGCAGGAAGACCTTCATCTTTATGCTCATGCCTGGACTACTGTGTCCATGGAGGCTAGGCTCACATTGATTCTAAACTTCTCAATTTGCTGCTCATTGTTGCATCAGAGCAGTCACCCTGACATTGTATTTGTGAAGAAATTATTCCATCTGCTCTAATTTCAGTGAGGAACAGATGATACTTTGGGCACTGGGATTTGACAGCATTGTTGGCTTCCCCTGTGTGCAGGCAGACTATTTCTGCACTCATTTCCACAAAGGGTCCCATTAAGAGAATCAATATATATGGGGTTATTGCATGAGAAAGGTGCTGAGGTCAAAGATCAACCATAATCTTATTGAATGGCAGAGCAGGTGCAAGGGATTGAATTGCTTCCTTCTGATTCTTTTTCTAATGTTATTACATTCTTATTACAAACTCCAAACTTTCCTTAAACAGGAAAGATTTCTATTTTCCCAAAGCGCAGCTTGTTTTGGGTTATGAGAAGAATTTGCTCATAGTAAATGCAATGCTCTGGAAAGCTTGCCATCCAGGGAGAGTCTACATTGCCATAACTTTCAATGTTTGATGCTGCCCGGATGGATGTAAACTGGGGTCAAGGGCTACTCTTTAATTCTGTGGCTGCTCACACCAGTAAGCTCTTCAACCACAGTAGCTGACTTCAGTTATGACAAGAACCCACAAGTCCCAAGATAATTGGGAATGTGATTTCTTTTGCCTGCATCCATTGGAGCAGAAGAGGAGAATTCATTGTCATGTGCTACGTGCTCCTAAATTTTGCAAAGCTAAGATGGCAGCTGGTGCCAGAGGTAAAGCAGTGAGGAGAACTCCAAATCATGAAAAGGAGCCTGTAGGAGCAAGAGGACCTGAAGGAGGAAGACAGCCACCAAGGGGATATATCTGTTCAGCCTCAGTCCCCCACCGAACAGAAGAAGGAAGCATCGTAGAGAGAAACCCTCCTAATGAGTTTGCAAAATCATTATCCCTGTGTTATTATGCGGTATTATGTAGTGATGATAAAGAACTACAGTTCCCAGTAGGCAATACAAGGGGTCACATGGGGGAAAAGGAAGTGGCTGTGAAAAGAGAGGGTAAGTAAGCCAGTCTGTTGTGTTGGTTAATAAAATGTGCAGATGTTAAACCCATGCGAAGTTTGTCTCTTGATGAAGAACAAACATAACATGGTGTCAGAAGTTGGAGTGAGGTCTGAACAGGGAGAGTAGATGAAAGTTGTGTGCAATTGAGAAAGAGACTCAATGAGTACAAAAGAAAAGTTGTAATAAGACTGAGAAAAAGCTGGCCGGCGTGGCGAGGGAACACATTGTTCCTGAAGTTCAGCAGTCATCTGTTTTGCCAAGAGGGATTCAGGTGAGAGGCTGAGAGTTCCCCTTATGGATAAGCTAAGTCCTCCTACGCCTATGCAGTTTACTAGCAAATCTAACCGATAATTGGAAACACTTCAAACAGCAATTCAACATATATTTAGATGCTAGTGGAGCGGGAGGGAACAATGAAAAATTGAAAGCATCTATTTTTCTGCACATGATTGGTGAAGATGATTTGAACATTTATAACAGCTTTCAGATTGATGAGACAGCTTTTGAGTTGGGCACATTGATGAAAAAAATTGAGGAGTATTTTATCCCAAGTAAAAACATCACATTTGAGAAATATAAATATTTTCCTGTGACCAGAAACAAGGTGTTAGTTTCGACCAATACTTAGCTGAGCTTCACACACTGAGTAAGTCTTGTGAATTTGGAGATTTGAGAAACTCACTAGTTAAAGACAGAATAGTTTGTGGGATTCCAGATAATGGACTCAGGGAAAGACTGTTATGTGAAAAAGATCTGACCCTTAAAAGGCGGTGAATATGTGTAGGTCAGCAGAAACCACATGAGCACAAGCTAAGGAGCTGCACAGCACAGACACAACAGTACATGCTGTGAAAACAGAGAAGCAGTACACAAGGCATTTCCGAAAGCAACAGCAAAGCAAAGTGGAAGGCTCAAACAGCAAATGCAGCAGATGTGTAGGTAGACACATTCCAAAAATGTGTCCTGTTAATGGGAATAGCTGTGGAAAGAAGACTCACTTTGCAAGGTGCTGCAAAGCTTGGACTAACAAGAGAAAGATGCACACAGATGATAAGGAAATGGAGGAATTTTTCGTGGATTCTGTACAGACTGTGGCTGCTGGTAAAACAGAACAGATTGTTCCGGTAACTGTGAATGAGACAGTAATTCCATTCAAGCTTGACACCGGAGCTCAGGTGAATCTGTTATCCATGGATGATTATAAGACTCTTACAGTAAAAAGTAAGATTTACCCTGTGAAGTTAAAAGTGACAGGCTACACTGGAGAGAAAGTTCCAGTAAAAGGGGGCTGTATGGTGACCTTTAAGCACAAGGGGCAGCACTTAAAATCACAGCTACTGATTGTAGAAAAGAGAGTACAGCCAATATTAGGTCTGAGTGCATGTGAAAAGCTCAACCTAATGAAAAGAGTTTTCATAGTAGCTTCACATACCAAAGATGACCACACAACACTCATGGAAGAGTATGCAGATGTCTTTGAGGGACTCAGATGCTTACCTGGTATACACAAAATTCACATAGATGAGGCAGTGGCTCCTGTTGTCCATGCATGCAGGAAAGTTCCATTTCAACTTAGAGATAAACTTAAACAAGAACTAACATGCATGGAACGGATGAACGTCATACAAAAAATTGAAGAACCAACAGATTGGGTGAGTTCACTGGTCATTGTGCAAAAAAAATGGAGCATTGCGGATATGTCTAGACCCAAGACATCTCAATAAAGCCAACAAGAGAGAACATTTTAAATTGCCAACATGGGAGGAGATCATGTCCCAGTTTTCAGGTGGCAAATGGTTTAGCAAGCTCAACATATCATTTGCGTTTTGGCAGATGAAGCTTGATGAGGCAAGTTCGAGACTGTGTACTTTTAACATACCACATAGAAGATATCGTTATCTTCAGCTGCCATATGGGATCCTGTCCGCACCAGAAAGAAGTCTACCATAAAACCATCCACATGATTTTTGAGGGCACACCTCGTGTTGAGACCATGATGGATGACATCATCATCTGGGGGTCCATCAATGAGGAACATGATACTCGACTGAGACAAGTGCTTGACATGACAAGGAATGTCAATTTGAAATTAAATAAAGGGAAATATGAGTTTGGTGTTAAGACACTGATCTTCGTAGGAGATATCATATCTGAAGAGGGAGTGAAGCCTGACCCAAGAAAGGCATCAGCCATTGAAAACATGGAGAGGCCCCAAAACAAAGAGGGGGTGAGACGTTTCTTAGGGATGGTGACTTACCTGGCTAAGTTCATCCCTCGACTGTCAACAGTCTCAGCACCACTTAGGTCACTCCTTGAGGTTAGTGCAACCTCCGGATAGAACAGAGTAGATTAGGAAAGCAGCAGAGGCAGATGAAACAATGTAAGTACTCAATGATACGATATGGAAAGGATGGCCAGCAGCAAAGGATGACTGTCCAATGTGTATTTGGGATTATTAGGCAGGCAGAGCTGAGCTGTCAGTAGTGAAAGATATGGTCTTCAAAGGGAACAGGTTTGTGATTCTAGTGTCACTACGCAAGGAGATGCTTCAGAAGATACACGAAGGGCATCTTGGGGAGGAAAAATGTAAACATAGAGCACGTGAAGTGATGTATTGGCCAAGAATGAACCAAGACATCAGCTGGACCACTGCTTCATGTGAAATATGCCTAACCTACAGACCAAAGCAGCAAGCAGAACCACTTACACCACACCCTGTACCAGACAGGCTGTATTTCAAAGTTGGAGTGGATTTTTTTGACTGTAATGGGAAGAGCCATATTGTTGTAACAGACTACTTTTCCAATTACCCAGAGGTTGCAACACTGCAATCAACATTCAGCAAAGCAGTTATCACTTTCCTGAAAGCTGTGTTTGCAAGGAATGGAATTCCATGTGAAGTAGTATCAGACAATGGTCCACAATTTTCGAGCTGTGAATTTGAATCCTTTGCCAATGTTTGGGGGTTTTGACATATAACTTCAAGTCCACATCACCCAAAATCTTATGGCCTAGCAGAGAGTTCAGTTAAGGTGCTGAAAGGCCTCATGAAGAAAGCACAAGATGGACAAGAGGACTTTCACGGAAGTCTGATGATTTACAGAAGTGCACCACTGCAGAACAGCCTTTCACCAGCCCAGATGCTGATGGGTCAACGCATACGCACTAACCTTCCAATACATGAAAACTTGTTGACACCTGAAGGAGCACACAAGGTCAAACAGGCTAAGGAGGAAGGGAAAGAAAAACAGAAACAGAATCATGACAAGACAGTGAAAAGCCTACCAGTCTTGAAGCCTGGGGATCAAGTGTGAATCAGAGATCATGATTCTGGCACATGGTCCATGCAAGGAGTTGTGCAAGAGGAAGTAAATCCACATTCATACGGGGTCCAGACGGAGCAAGAGACACCTCTGAGGAGGAACTGCATGAGTACACCAAAGGGGCCAGCATATGGAAAAAATGAACATGTGGTCCAGAGTTCCCATGAAAACACCAATAGTAATGCAGCAAATGAAAGCAACACACCTACAAAAACAAGTACCAAACCAAAAAGGACCAATAAATCACCTCAGGGACTGATTGAATGCTGCTGAGTGGACAAGGGTTATTGGCAGGTTTATAAGGACAAAGTATTGTGTTTCTGTAAAAAGAGAGGGAAAGCAAGCCAGTCTGGTGTGTTGGTTAATAAAATGTTCAGATGTTAAACCCACGCGAAGTTTGTCTCTTGATGAAGAACAAACATAACAATCCCCAATTCAAACCAAGTGACTCTCCCTACATTCCAATCATTATCACCCAGGTTTTGCATGAATAATCAGGTAAGAGAGCCCTGGAAATGCATAAAAATCCCTCAAATCCTGCTTTGCAGGTTCATTTTCACTGTATATAACATTGTATTAAATGGATCCCTGCTCCTAATACTTTAATGATTTGCCTTAACATCTCTGCATTACCTGATGAGTGGTACCTCACTTAAAGAACTCAGACCTCGGTGCAAGAAACACCCTTGTTGCGGATCTCCAGTCTGCAGGAATGCAGGAAATTTGCAGATCACCCTGGCATATTTTGTTGGGGGGGTGGTGGTAACATTTGTTGTGGGTCCAGTTGTCCTCAAGGAGATGAGTTTATTCACCTCCTACTAGGGTCCTGGCCTCCCTGGCACATGGTACCTTCATCTTGGAGTGTATCTCATTGACCATAAAATTATAAAAACATAGAAAATTTATGACAATAAAGGAGATCATTCAATGCATCATGTTCATGCTGGTCAAAAAAGAGACATTCAGCCTAATCTGACCTTCCACTAGTTGATCTGATACCCTGCAAGTAATGGCTTTTCAATGACACGTTCAAATACTCTTTACAGCTCATGAGGATTTCTGCTTCTCTCACCTTTCAGGTAGTGAGTTCTAGACCCTCACAGAGCTCTGGATGAAAGAAAGAAGTGTTCACATCTCTCCACTAATCCTCTAATAATTCCTTTAAATCTATGCCTTTATCTTTTGGCCCATGTGCTGTGTTCCTTTGATTTAATGTGCATTTAATGTTCCTTTGATTTAATGTGGGAGCTCTCTTCCTCTCCACTGTACTCTGTCTCCTCCATCGTAACTATAGTATGTTTCTGCTGTGTGGCTACCATGGAAAGGTTACATTTAAACGGCTAATTCCCTTCTCTGATTGCCATGTGGCAATCTGTCAGGAGCTGTGCTGAACTGGGTCTGTCAGGAACCGTGCAAGTCCCATTTTCTATCTGTAAACTCACCTAATACTTTTTCACACTGGTTTTTGACAAATTTTGCAATATGTTTCCACAATATTTTAACACAGCCAATATAGGTGCAATCCAGGTTCTAGGAATAGTGCTCTTAAGTGCTTGGTTGCATATGAAGTCTCCCTTGCACTATTTCGAATGACCTTTGCAAGGACTGAGAATAATCCTGTTGCAAAAGTCAGAAAATTATTTTAAGGTTTCATGAAATAATGTTTTTTATTTCTGAGGCCTAAATGAGGTTGAAGCACTCCAGCATACAAAATTAAGTCAATTAGAAATCATATCATAGTGCCTCTTCTTTTCATTTTACAGTCATCCTGCACTATTAGCCTATACCTGTGAAATGGGGCAATAATCTGAAGATCCATTGTCTGGTGCTTAATATTGTGGAGTTACATTACATAGATTTTTTGCTTTCCCTTTACAGCAGTTTTATACTATTCAAACTTTTCTTCCTAAAATTTTAATGGCCTTCTTGTGCTTGTTTGTGTTAGCATCTCTATCTGAACTCATTTATGGACAAACCTACTCCTATTCCATTTATGTCTTACTTAAAAGTATTTTCTCACTATATTGGCATGTATATTACTAATATGCCATGTGGAAAGTATTAAATTTTGGGCCATTCACTGCCAAATGTTGTCACTTCCTGAAAATGAAACATGTAATTTACTAGTCTGCTTCTGACAGAAAGATTTTAAAAATTGATTTGGCTGAAAGGTTTGTTGCTGAGCTTCATAATGGAGTTTGGATCAGGTTCCTTGATTGCCCTTTCTTGTAAACAACCTACATGCAAGTTCATTAAAAATTAAAGCGTGCTGGTGTCTATTAATGTTGTCGGACAGTTGAAATATGTCTGATAGATTTATTCTGCTATAAAGGAGCCATATCCCACTGTCTCCTGGGACAAACTCCAGCTGTTTAGACTATAATTCCATCACTGGCAGAATTGGTTAGGGCAGACCTTCTCTGAAATGTCTTCATTTCTGCTTTCCCTATAAATTGCAAATGAGGCCTTTTGTAATAATGTTAAAATATGCATGTGGAGGAATTAAGGTACCTTGGGGTCAGTAGCAAAGTCTAAAGAAGGGGGTCACTGAAAGCTAGGAGCAGCTGGCAGATGTAGCACAAAACCTACACAGTATTGTTGATTTGATTTTTTTTTTGTTTTAGTAGAAACACATTTTAATGGTTTATAGTTGTCTGCATAAATCCTACTCAAAAGAAGGTGCTTGCAATGGGATTCTCTTTACTGTAGTTTTGTCTGTTCTTATTGTATTTGATTGTGCATTCTGCCATGAAGCCTGCTGAGAAGATTATCATTTCCCTTTTGTGTTTTCAATGCACCCATCTTGATCTTACAAACTCATAAAAAAATCAAACTAAAAATGTTCATTTTAAAATTCAAATTGATTATTTAGAATAATTCACATTCCTTACTGAACGTGCTATACCTTTCCTATTCATTACAACATCAAAATACTGTGGGAGCAAAATTCTATTTTTATTATTGAGGATAAACATCAACCTATTGTTATTTATATTGCCTTGAACAAATATACAGTAATTTGAGAAGATTAATTCTGAGGCTGAACACCACCCACAATTTGTTCAGTCTGGAGGTCAGATGGGCAGCTGCAAAAACTGCTCTGCTAATTATAAGGATTCGGCATTCATTAATAGAATCTTTCTCTGCAAACGGCAGATGTGTGTTCACTCATGCAGATTATTAATTTCAGCTTTGCCTCAGCTGCAGTTTCTGCTGTGCTGAGTAGAATCCACTGATAGAACTGTCAGTTATCAGCCAAGTGATGCTGCTAGAAAGTGAGAGAAACTGAGAAGGGGAAGAAAATCATTTAATCACAGGTGTACCTGAGCTAGAATCTACCTCTACTCTTTCCACTCACTCCCAAACAATTAAACTTCAATTTTGGAATTCATTACTCTGTAGGCAACATTACGAGATCTAATTTGTGCCTGTCGGAGGCAATGGACAGAAACTAATATGAATGTAATTACAATAAAAAAACATACCTTTCTGATCACATGCTTTTATTAACAAACATTTAATTAAGGATTAATCATTAAACATAATTTAACACAATTGTTATCTATGACATTAAAATCTCATAAAGGGCATATCCTTATCTGTGAAAAGGTAATTAATGAAATCAAGTTTCAATGTTTTTGATTTCTTTCCTCAAAATGTAGTCACTCCTGAGAATATTGTATCTATTGCTGACCCCCAGAGTATTAGGATTGGAAAAGTACATCAGACCAGATAGGGGGCAGCAGTCTGTTGGTGAACTAGTTCAGTAATTATGACAATCCAGATTAAATGGAAGCTAGAAGTGATACCAACCATCCCCTGCAAAAGAATAGGGTGCAGAGATAACAATATTGAATTAAACTGCATCCATTGAGTGGAGTGCAGGTCACATCCCTGTATGCTGCCTGCTCATAATTTCTGTATTCAGCCAGCACTAAGCTTGCTGTTCATTGGTGAAATGAATAATATATGTCATGGATAGGATATGGATTAAAGAACAGAAAAGAGAGTAGGAATGAATGAATTACAACGACCTGTAGTGTTAGCATTGTTTCTCTCTCCACACATGCTGCCTGATCTGCTGAGTATTTCCAGCATTTTCTATTTCCATACTCTATTACTTCATGGACAATAACTGTTATTATTGAATCATAAAAGGTTCTAAAAGTTTTGATGGGTTAGATGTTGAGACGGTGATTCCCCAATTTGTTTATTACCTCAGGTTATGGTGTTAGAATTTGAATAAATAACCTCGATCTTAAATGAAAATAAATATTTTCACTAGGAGATATGTGAATCTTTGGAATTCTCCAACACAAAGGGTTGTGGATAATCAGTCATTGCATTCAATGTTGCAAGGCCATCACACAAATGACTAAGATAAATAATGCATCTTATCCAAACAACAGCTTATCAATTCACACACCTTATCTTTGCCTACCAATATTGTTCGTGATCCATGGCTCATTCCATTCATAAGCTCCACCATACCCTCATATACTTGCGCTGAATGCTTTGTACATACTGCAAAGCTCATACCCATATTTCACAACTTGCCCTCATTGCCAGCTATTGAAAATTGTAGTAACATTACTCAAATATATTGTATGACATACAATAAAAGAATTATTTCTCTTTTGCAGGACAAGATATGTGTAGAATTGGAGTCAGTAACAAGTAACTGGAAGGGAGCAGGTTTACAGGCATGTGTTAATCTCCATGGAGAAGACAGGGATAGCCAAGTTTAGATGTCCATTGTGGTGATGGTATCCTCAATGCTCACTAGGCGTGCTGATAGTGATCCCTTTAAATAGCACGGGTGGGGATGAGAGTGGCAGAGAGGGTGATGTCTCTTTCCTAATGTTTGAATCATGTTCTTCCTTATGATATTGAGAGGGTATTTGCTTAGCAAATGTATTACCAGAGAGGCTGCATCATAAAATACCAACAAAAGAACACTGGAAATACTTAGCAGGGCCAATGAAAGGTCATCAACCTGAAGACTTTAACTCAGTTTCTTACTCCACAGATGCTGCTCAACCTGCAGAGAACTTCCAATATTCTCTGGTGATATTTCAGACTTCCAGCTATGGCAGCTTTTTCCTTTCAATCATGGGAATAAATATCTAGTTCCTGTGTAACTAGACTGGTAACCAAGCAACTGTGACCTCAAATCTCAATGCAGCAAGTTATGAAATTGAAGTCAGTTGCATGAAATGGAATAAATAGTGCCTACTAGAAGGACATCAGGATAATGTCTAGAGCTCCCAAATGCTTTTGTAGTTTGGGGGTAAATCTTGCTAAAGGACAAATGGAAAAGGGGGATGGTGCATGAATAGTGATTGCACTTCAGAAATATGAAAAACAGGAAAATCCAGATGTCAGTCAGCATGATGTGTTTCAAATGCTTCCTGTTTGAACTCACCTGAACAAATGATAGAAATTCATACTGGGAAGCATGTGGCCATGTGGATTCCAATTCTGTTAAAGCCAATGAAGCTGAATTTTGGGAATAGTTAATAGTCCACAAGTGATCAAGGACATAATTCTACTCTATTAAGGTTATTTAATTATGAAAAATGTAATGACTGATTGTGACCAAAATGTTTACTGACAATATGGAATATTTGAACTGTAGAATTTCAATGCTGGGAAGCTTCAAAAAATCTTCATGAATTAAAATGGACAATATTGTTCTCCCAAAATGAATGGCTAAATGAAAGGAAACTATTCTAAATACATCATGGTTGAAAATATTTTTTTCCAAAAATAGTATGGCAATTTTCAAAATCGTGCAAATACAAAAAAAAATTCTGTTAATGCCTGGAAAATTAGTGCCCTGCATTTTAGTAGAACAGTCCTTTAAACTTTTCGCTAAGACTGTTAACTTTTCCTAAATCTCTCTTTGCTAATTTTACTTTTAAACTAATGCCTTTTCAAATCCCACCTCTCCAGTGACATCATGGTCAAAGAAATTCAGTTGTTGAGTGACAGTTCAATCAGCAGGATTCTTTCACTTGCATGTAAAATATTGACATTAAAAAATATTTTGTATTTTCTTTAGAATTTGAATAAATTATACAGCAATTGTAAAGATTGCAATGATGCTCCCAATAAAAAAAAATTCACAAGTAATTTGTGTAGAGTCAAGTATCAACAGTATACTTTCTTGAAGTTATCCTTTCCACAGCAGTCCTCCAAAAATGAATCTTTTATACTTGACTGGGTTAGTTGATAGTGTAAAGGGATTCAGTGAATTCTATTTGCTGAATATGTTCTATTTCACCAGACACCAGGTATTTTTGTACTAATGGAAGACAAATTGCAGCAAATCTATCGAAGAAGACAAGTTAATAGCCTTATATAAAGTGGCAAATCAGAATAATCTTGAAAAGGTCAAATCTCTTGTCATGATATCTTTCCTCATATTAAATCCATAGAAATGAGCTGACTATATTTTTCTAGTAGTACAGATAAAACACTCTCACTATCTATAAAGACAAGAAAAATGAACATATAAAATACAGAATGTGAAAAATTGGAAATTGTACTTTTTTGGGTGCAGAATAATTATGATTAATGTATGTGTTGGATTTTTTTGTATCAGAGAAGGGTTTTGCATTCTATTCTTAAGTAAAATACTTGTGCATTTTGATACCAAGAATATTGGAATTCTATTCATGCTCCTAACTGTGTTAAAGGTTGTGGTGTGAAGGGTTATCTGCTTCCTATCAGAAGGAGGGTTGTATTCCTACCTTTAATAGCACATAAGTCCACCAGAGTATGGTAGCCTAATGGTTGTGTCAATGGGCTAGACGTTCAGGTCTTTATCTAGAGATGTGAGTTCATCCCACCACAACAGCTGTGGAATTTTACCAGTTTATTAAATAATCTAGTATTTTTTTAAAAACAGTGTTTATACTGCTGTCTGCAAAACCACAGGATTGTCATAAAATGTTTTGCTAAAGTACTTTGATGAAGGACCTCTTACATCCTCACTCTATATATCAAAGGGCCTCTGTAAAGGCCTGCCATGCCATTCAGTTCAAGGCCAATAATGGATAGGAAATCAATGCTGTCCTTGCTGGAAATATCTACATCCTCTTGTAAAAGAATAAAATAAAATTTGAGGTGCAAAGACACCTTTTTCCTAATCTAAGCAATTACAGTAAGATTCGTCTGTTAGTGCCCTCCAGTGCAGACCCTGCCAGAGTATGAAACATCAGTGGGAAAACATTTCACTTGCCTGAAGCCAGCAGTTCCCACCACACTAAAAGTGAAACTCTGCACTGTGGTACCATCTGGTGAGGAAGGTAAGCTTGTTACCATCCCCCCCTCACCTCCCTCCCAGCACTATGTCTACACCCCGGGAAACACACTCTGTGTTCTACTAAAAAAACAGATCACTTTAAGATGTAAAAAAATACAGCATGGCTTGAACCTAGCTACTGAGGCTAATAATTCAGCATTCTGGAGACTAGGACACTTTTTCTGATTGATTGGGTAGGAAGAATCGCATGTATTGGTGTATAAATGTATATCAGGTGCCCTGATAACAAAAGAAGCAGAAATCCTAGCATAAAGAGTGCTGGGTCTTCACACCAAAGGCTTTTGAAGAAGCTCCCTAAACAAAGCTATTAGTATCTCCTATTCAAATTCAAGATAAGATGTGCCCAACTTTAGTGGAAGTTCTAGTCATTGTGTTTGTCTCCCATTAGAGATAATATGAGATTAAATTTCATTCCAAAACATTAAATTATTACATTTATTCAGGCTTTAACATATAAATTGAAGGGTAATGATTTGGACAGAATCATATATAAATTATAGAAATTTCTTCTACCATTGGATGACAATGAAAAGGAAAATTGATTTTTATTCCATTCAGTTATCTTTACAGGTGGCAGTTTGGCAGACTTCTTAAATAACATTAAGTAACATCTTAAACAATAAGAAAACATGTATTATTCACAAAACTAAATTTCAGCTAAGTTTGTTATGGACAGTCATGTTTCAGTATTAGTGTGTGTTTCAAAACGATTATAATTGGTGTGAAAAATAAATAACCGCTCGGGACCATTTTCCTTACATGATGCAAAAAAAATACAACTTTTGTTGTCTGATTTTCAACCTCGATGAATCAGACAGCCTTCATTAATGTTTTGTTCTGAAGCAAATGCATACTTACCAGAGGACTAGTTACTTCTCAGTAGTTTACCATAAAATTGATTATCTTTCTATCTTTTGTTTCTACAGCAAAAGTGTGCACAAGTAGCTCCTTTTGTTTTCCTCACTAACTAGCTCCGTGGGTAGGATATTTGAAATGTAGATCCTTTGCCAGGAATTTGTCAACACGGATCCCTAAATGAGGGAAAACTGCTTGTTTTTCCCTACCTCCATCTGTCTGTTTATTCGTGTCTTAAAGGAAAACTGAATCACTATTACCTTACAAACTACAATAGCAAGTCTTTGTTCAAAGCAATAAGCTTACACCATGGTTACATTGTGTTGTACATAGACAATGTAAAATGTTTCAATAAAACCAATGACTGATGTTCAAGGATTTATTAGTATAGAGAATGGCTCCTATGACTCCTAAGAAAAATATGATCAGACATTATAGAATGGAACAAATGAGATTCCTGCATATATTGATCTTAAACTAGGTATGACATTCAATTTGTGTAGTATTGTAATTTATTTTAAAAATGTAATGGGTTTGGGAACTTCTAATTAGCAAAAACCTAGAGGTTCCTTTGGTTGCAGTTATGAGCCTGTCATTATAGTAGTATGTTTAAAATGTGTTTTCTTGTAATATTTTCCTCCCTTATTTCCATTAAATACATATTTTTAATAATGTGGTAGTCTGAAAATTAGCTAAGCTTCTACTATACCACATAAAATTTAAATTCATGGAGGGTCTGAAAGTGGCAGTTTTTCATTATATAGCCATAGCCATGTAGTAGCAAAAGCAATGATTATTGATTGGGAACCAGTTTCACAAATGGTGTACTTGACTGTTATTGGCTCACATCTCTCCCAGAGCTGGGTGGCAGCTGTCAGCTGGTCCTTGTAGACATGCTCCTTTCCATCTGTACTGCTATATTAGCAGGGTCACAAGGGGTTTATCCCTTGCTGGATCTCAAGGGGACAATAACATACTAGTTGATTTGGCTGTGAAGTTATACGTATGATTAATAGATGGGATAACTGGTTCTTGCTCTGTTAAAGCACTTTAGGAGCAATTATCCAGTTTAATCCAAGCAGATTATGAAGCAGATATCCATACAACATCACAATTGCGATAGCAGCCAAGATTTTGGCAGAACCTACTGTCTAGTTTGTCCTGTGGTTGAATGGAGTGTTTTGGTTGATTAGTGGGTGTGTTTTACAGGAACATCGATAATGAACCATATAATTTTATTTTCATCACAAATGAGTCTTATTCGTCACGTACTGTATGGTTTGCTAATTGTCTCAAAATGTTGCATCACATAATGAGTGATTAGCTGTTGGCAGATTTTTTTATTGTTCACTAAAAATCTTGGCACACTTAGCCTGTACTGAATAATTTAGTGTGCAAAAAAGTTGGCAGCTACAGTGACAGAATGTGCCCTGAAATAAGCAGCAACTGCTACCTAAATTCTTTGTGCTGCAAGGCTGTAGTGATTTAGATAAGTATTGATGCAATTGTTGGTTTGGATTTACTCAAACATCACTGATTTAAAATATTCATGAAATTTTTCTTCTGCCATGTTATCTGGAGTGATTTATTCCCAATTTTACTTTTGTGTTCAGCCACAATTTTAATGTTACAGTCTATTCACTATCTACAGCCACAATGTATAAAATCTATTGGTTAATTTGCGTCAAAATTTTAAGCCAGGCAGGTAGCCATTTATATGTTATTGTTTAGGCTTTGGTGATGACTTTAAGTCTGATTTGTCTTCGCAAAAATGTTAGTTTTGGAGCTCAAAAATAAATATCTGTTAATCAGCTGCAGATGGGAAAAAGTGAAGGATCTGAAAACAGTATAATGCTCCTGAGAGTTCATTACAGCACATGTTCAAACCTGTAATATGTAATGTTAACTCTTTGCTTTTCATAGGTTTGAGACTTACGTAGTTAGATGTAATCTAAACCTTTAGAAATATCATTGCTAAGCAACATAATGAAGATAGTCTGTATTGCAAATGACATATTACGGCCTCATACAAACCACAAAGATTAGATTGTAGAGAAGCTTGTCTTTGAATACAGTTTGCCTATTTAAATTAATGAATGTAAATTTAAAAATTTGAGATAGTCTTGACCCTTCATTTATGCCATCCAAGGGATCCCCAAGCACTCTGACAAAACAATCTGCCCTACAGTTTATTTATCTGAATATGATGTTGATTTAACTTCAATTACATCTTTTCAAGTAAAATAGGACTCGGTGTCTTTTTATTAAACTTGCTTAACTGGAACAATTGGATAATTCAATTTTTTCAAGTTAAATGTGACTGAATCTACACCTGCAAATTGTATTGAACACTTAATGACGAAATGCATGAAAAGCATGCCAAAGGTGGCAAGATATTTTAGGCTTGTTTTGGACTTTTAAAGTAGCATATAAGGAAAGAAAATAATTTATTCAACCCACTCTAGACCTTATGTACATCTAGACATAGGGAGGACAGCAACAACTCTGTAATTACTAAGTTTATTGTTTTGCTATTAGTTTGTGTCATGGTGAACAGTGACAGATGGCTGGCATCTGTGGTCAAATCATGTGACTGAAAATATAGTTCTATTGTAGCATGTGATTTAAAATGATATCAAATTCTATTTTGTTGTGTGAAATAAGGTTCAGCATTCCCAGTGTATATTATATTATTTTATCAATGATATTTGTGTATTTAATGCACATACCTTAAGATCATCAGCACCACAGTCATTGAGATTTCATTATGCTTATTTGTTCATTACTTAACGCTACCTCAATATGTAAACAATTAAATTAATAATATCCCAAACGTTATGGTAATTTAAATTTCACATAATATATGAGAGCTGGTCAGTATTGGGTTTTTCCCTTTATATGCCATATAAAATAATAATCCTTAATTGGAAACAATTTTTACAAAATTGTATACTGGATTGGTGTTCCCATAAGTCTCCTTCAGGGCTACATTTTGTAACTATTCTTCAATGAAGTGATTTTTTTTGACTGAATCAGAAGAGTCAGAAACCATGGGATTAAAATCTAATTCCCATTAAACTAACATTTTCTTTCATGTACTCCATTTATTATTATCCTATCATGCCATTTTTAGATGCAGATATTCCATCTGAATTATGTTTTTATAGAGAGGGGGTGAACTTTTGGGTGCAAGGATGGTTTTCAGCAATTGATTGACACTCAGAAATAGCATGATAATGTTTGAAATGATTGACCAAGAGGAAGAGGCATTACAAGATTCTGACACCTGTTTTCACCACAGTAAATGGGTTGGAAAAACTGTTGCGAATTACATTCATTATCTGGAACATTGGGAGAATGTGACCCATTTGAAGTGGGCAACCATGCACTTTTTTCATATGGAGGGGGACATGAGATCTAGCGCCCAGCTGATGCTAATGACATGATTATTTTTGAGACCAGGCATGGGGATATCAATATAGATATTCTTCCTATTGTAAATGCTTTTCACCTCATCTGATTAGAAATTAAATAAATAGGATATATAAACGTACAGGAGCATGAAGCTCAGGAGAGAAATGTGTTTGAGGAAGAGAATATTCAAAGCCATAGTATCATACCTAAGACTGACAGAGGAGCATTGTCTACAGAGGTAGTGGTTCTCCAGGGAAGCAATTACTGAACTATGTCAAATGATACCTTGGAAGATTTGAGAATCTGCTCCCTGACGAGAATTGCTTTGCTTATATTTGTGAATGTCTCATTTGCAGTACTTCTTCTGCGGTTGCAACATTCTGGTTACCTAAAAAGAATACTCTGGGCCTTAGTCATAAACCCTTGTTCACCTGCATTCGAAGAAAAGCTGGTACATTGAGGGTAGCATGTAAACTCATATCCCCAAAGGTATAGAGCAAATAATTACAGAGGTCAGCAATAATTCAACAGCATTCTCAATATTCTAGAATATCATTATTTATAAAACGTGAAGATTTAGACACCTGTATTCAATCCCATGGCTAATATCAACTTATAAAAAACCTCACAGATTATTGGACATTAATGATCTATGATGAAGAACGTAGGTTCTTGCATGCCTGGGTAATAACTTGCTAAATAGGTAATTTGGTTTATTATTGTCACATGTACCAAAATACAGTGAAAAACTTGATTGGCATACAGTTCATACAGTTCAATTCATTACAACAGTGCATTGAGATAGTACAAGGTAAAACAATAATAGAATGTAGAATAAAGTGTACAGTTACAGGGAAAGTGCAATGCAGGTAGACAATAAGGTGCATGGCAAACATAAGGTAGATTGTGAGGTCAAGGGTCCATCTTATTGTACCAGGGGAACTATTCAATATTCTTATAACAGTGGGATAGACGCTGTCCTTGAGCCTGGTCGTACATGCTTTCAGGCTTTTGTATCTTCTGCCCGATGGGAGGAGGGAGAAGAGAATGGGGTGGGTGGGGTCTTTCATTATGTTGGCTGCTTTACCAAAGAAGCGAGAAATGTGGACAGAGTCCATGGAGGGGAGGCTGGTTTCTGTGATGTGCTGGGCTGTGTCCGCAACTCTCTGCAGATTCTTGTGGTCTCAGGCAGAGCATTTGCCATAGCAACCCATGATGCATCTGGATAGGATGCCCTCTATGGTCCATCAATAAAAATTGGTGAGAGTCAAAGGGGACATGCCAAATTTCTTTAGCCTCCTGAGGAAGTAGAGGTGCTGATGAGCTTTCTTGGCCATGGTGTCTTCGTGGTTGGACCAGGACAGGCTATTGGTGATGTTCACTCCTAGGAACTTGAAGCTTTCAACCCTCTCGACCTCATCATCATTGATGTAAATGGGAGCATGGACACTGCCACCCTTACTGAAGTCAATGACCAGCTCTTTTGTTTTGATGACATTTAAGGAAAAGTTGTTGTCATGACATCATGTCACTAAGCTCTCTATCTCCTTCCTGTACTCTGACTCATCATTATTTGAGATATGGCCTACTACAGTGGTATCATCTGCAAACTTGTAGATGGAGTCAGAGCAGAATCTGGCCACACAATCATGAGTATATAAGTAGCAGAGTAGAAGGCTGAGGGCGCAGTCTTAAGGGGCACCAATGTTGAAAATAATCATGACGAAGGTGTTGCTGCGTATCCTCACTGATTGCAGTCTCTTATTCAGAAAGTCAAGGATCCAGTTGCAAAGGAAGGTGTCGAGTCCCAGGTCTAGGAATCTGGAGATGAGTTTGCTTGGAATTGTAGTATTGAAGGTAGAGCCATAGTCAATAAACAATAGTCTAACGTAGATGTCTTTACTGTCCAGATGCTCCAGAGATGAGTGCAGGGCTAGGAAGATGGCATCTGCCGTAGATCTGTTTTGGCGGTAGGTGAATTGCAGTGGGTCAAGGTTGTCTGGGAGGTTGGAGTTAATGCATGTGCCATGACCAGTCTCTCAAAGTACTTCATGATGGTGGATGTCAGAGCCACTGGTCGGTAGTCATTAAGACATGTTACTTTGCTTTTCTTCGGTACCGGGATGATAGTGGTCTTCTTAAAGCATGTGGAAACATCAGGGTGAAGCAAGGTTAAAGAGTGGCTGCAAATTCCCCCACCAGCTGATCTGTGCAGGATCTAAGGACACAGCCAGGGACACCATCCAGGCCAAATGCATTCTGGGGATCCACTCTCCAGAAGTCTGATCTTACTTCCGCCATGGTGACCATGGGTTCAGTTGCATTGGAGGTTGTCAGGGTGGGTGATGACAAACAAATGCCCTTCTGTTAAAAATGTGCATAGAATGTATTAAATTCATTAGGAAGGAATGCGATTAATTGGCGATGTTGGCGATGCTGCCCAACTTTGTTTTGTAGCCTGTTATAGCATGTAAACCCTGCCACAACTGGGAGTTGGTCTGGGACTCGACTTTGGACAGGTATTATCTCTTGGCGTCCCTGATAGCTTTAAAGAGGTTGTATCTCATTTTCTTGTATAGGTCAGGGTCACCTGATTTGAACACCGCAGTCCTGGACTTCAGCAGGGAGTGGATCTCCTGGTTCATCCATGGTTCTGGTTTGGGAACACCCAGATTGTCCTCTTTGGTCCACAGTCCTCTACACACTTGCTGATAAAGTCCGTGACGTTGGTGACATACTCATCAAGGCTGGCAGCTGAGTCTTTGAACATGGACCAGACTACCAACTCAAAGCAGTCACGTAGAAGCTCATCTCTTTCCTCAGACCAGTAGTGCATGACTCTCTGTACTGGATCCTCATGTATCAGATTCTGTTTGTATGCAAGGAGAAGGAGCACAGCCTGGTGGTTTGATTTGCCAAAGTCTGGGTGGGGGTGGCTCGATAGGTGTGTTTGATGGTTCTGTACCAGTAGTCAAGGGTGTTTGTTGCTTGAGTGTTCGGACTGCTAACCAGTTCTATTGGTCATGATCTGATTCAGACTCCCACATAATTCTATGGCAAGTTATGACAGAACAGAGAAATTACATGACATAATCAAGCAAACAGGGCTCTAGATCGCTAATTCGAGTTCATAGAAGGCTTTCTAAATGGGCCAACTAATCAAGGAGAATTTCTACTTCATTATCAGTGAGGAAAACAATCAGGTCATGGTCACAGATTTAAAAAATTCTCCTGTTATTTGGTCAATTTTAGTAGGTCAGCATTTGCTTTCTATCCCTGGTTGCCCTTTTGAACTGCTGAAGTTCTTATTGTAAAGGTTCCCACAAGACGTGTGATATAATGATGAAAGACTTCAGTGTTCAATACCGGCACGAAGTGGCATGCTTTATGAATGAAAGACAAGTGATAATCTGATTGTTAAAAGGAATCAGCCAGTGGTGTCACAGAGCCAAGCTGGCAAACTTGATGCACAAGTTTGACTTTTGCAAAGTACGAGAGCAGATAATACCACTAATTTGAAATGTTATTCAAAAGTGTTCTTAGTACCATAAATTATACATACAAGTGAAACTTATTGCAATAAATCATGACTCCCTATGAGCACTGGCATTGTCAAAAGTACAGTTTGCATTGGCTGTGATCCATTATCAACAGAAGGACCTCGGCAGAAGTGGTACTGAGTAAGACGGAGGAAAGAATGGAAATAGGGGGGAGGGAAGAGATGAATAATGATTTCAAATCAATGTATTATGCGGAGATAAAGATGGAATATATGAATGTAAAATGGGTTTAAAAGACTTCTGCATGACCTCATCGAATTATCCCCAATTCTCTAATCCAATTCACCTGCCGACCCTATTCGATTTTGGCACCCTATGTACAGCAGAAATCAACCAGTGTACATCTAAATGACTTGTAAAACCTTACCTCCTAGATGACATTGTGATTGGGCTTTCCCTGTCTCATGTTGTCTGCAAACATATCTAAGCAAATGAGTGTGTACTGGACCACTGGGTTACAGCAAATGTTAGAAAATTGTGAAGTTTATATCCTACCATTCAAGATAATGTGGGAAAAACAAGGCATATTCCATTGCATGAATGTGCACTAACTCAACTGTTTTTTAAATAGCTCTCCTACTCAAGTGATCCATTGGTCAGTGCACATCCTTCTTCCTGAGCTGCAGAGGTGCACGTATCTCTATCTTTAAACTGATTGTTATATGAACAGTCAGCTGAGGATCAGGAGAAAGACAAACCAGTAATACCAAATTCCTCAAATGCAGGTATTCTAAAGAAGTAATGTTATTTATAAAGTAAATTATGACCAATGACAGTGAATTTTCTAAATTATTTTGAAGAGAACATTTCATTGTTTCTTGTTTCTTTTAGAAAGATTGGGAGAGAGATAGACACTTACCAAAACTGCAGCAAGGAACATATGTTTTTGCCACCTATTCAAGAATCTTCAAGTTAGATAATTCCACAATAAAGATGAAAGCATAAATGGTCCTAATTATGTTTGTTTTGTGTGAAGTGTACAATTAATGCATTGATTGTGACTGAACTCATAATCCTGAATCCCTGTGAATCTGAATTTAAATCTCACTATATGAGTATATGAGCCCCACAAGGCTGTGTCCGCAGCCCTCTACTCTACTCCCTATACACCCATGACTGTGTGGCCAGATTCTGCTCTAACTCCACCTACAAGTTTACAGATGATACCATGATACCACCGTTGTAGGCTGTATCGCAAACAGCGATGAGTCGGAGTACAGGAAGGAGATAGAGAGCTTAGTGGAATGGTGTCATGACAACAACCTTTCCCTCAATGTCAACAAAACTAAATAGCTGGTCATTGACTTCAGGAAAGTGGGCGGTGTACATGCATCTGTCTACGTCAATGTTGCTGAGGTCGAGAGGGTTGAGAGCTTCAAGTTCCTGGGAGTGAACATCATCAACAGCCTGTACTGGTCAAGTCATGTAGATGCCATGGCCAAGAAAGCTTACCAGCACCTCTACTTCCTCAGAAGGCTAAAGAAATTTGATTTGTCCCCTTTGACTCTCACCAACTTTTACTGATGCACCATAGAAAGCAACCTATCTGGATGTATCACAGCTTGGTATGGCAACTGCTCTGCCCAGGACCGTAAGAAGCTGCAGAGAGTTGTTGACACAGCCCAGTGCATCATGGACACCAGCCTCCCTTCCTTGGACTCTGTCTTTACCTCTCATTGTCTTGGTGTAGCAGCCAGCATAATCAAAGACTCCACCTAGCCGGGACATTCTCTCTTCTCTCCTCTTCCATCGGGTAAAAGATACAGGCGCCTGAGGGCACGTACCACCAGACTTAAGGACAGCTTCTACCCCACTGTGGTAAGACTATTATACAATGAGATGGACTATGACCTCATGGTCTACCTTGTTGTGACCTTGCACCTTATTGCACTACACTTTCTCTGTAGCTGTGACACTTTACTCTGTACTGTTACTGTTTTTACCTGTACTACATCAATGCACTTTGTACTAACTCAAAGTAACTGCACTGTGTAATGAACTGACCTGTATGATCTATTTGTAAGACAAGCTTTTCACTGTACCTTGGTACAAGAGACAATAATAAACCAATACCAATACCAAAATTAGGAGCAGGAGTAGGCCACTCAGCCTCTTAAGCTTACTCTCCACTTTACTAAAATCCAGACTGATCTGATTGTGACCTCAACTCCATATTTCCTTCTACTCAAAGTACCCTTTCACCCTCTTGCCTGTCACGTGCCTATATACTTTTGCCTTACAGATATTCAAAGATTCTTTTTTCACTGCTGCTTAACTCTATGAAAATGTTAACCCCACCTTATATTTTTAAACCGTGACCCGTAGTTATAGATTATCCCACATGAAGAAAAGTTCCTTTCTCATCTATACTGTTAAAGCTCCTGAACATCTTAAACATTTCAATCAAATTCCCACTCACTTTTCTGAATTCCAGCAGATACAAACCTAGCCTGTCCAACTTTTCTCCTAAAACAACCTGTCCAGTCCAGGAAACCTATCTCCAATGCATTAAAATCATTTCTTAAATAAGGAGAATCATATTAATGAAGATATTATTGAGCTCATGAAAAAAAGAATGAGCATGTTATGGTATTTTGTAGTTTTTTATTTCCAGTTAAAGGGTAATTTTTAAAAAATCTTCCCATTTTGGTTTTACACACCATTAATTAAGCTTGGATCTTAACTAAGTAATTAAATTTCTTCATAATGACTGAAGGGAGAGAATGCCAAAAACAGAGCCTTTGTAAATGTTTATTGGTGTGTTACATAAGTGTTTTGGAGAAACAAACTTTATATTTGTAGATTAGAGATTTGCCAATATGATTCTTATAGCGAAGATTTCTGGAGGCATTAATTGATAGCCCTGAAAATGATCACAGAGATTAGCACCTGTCCTTTCAAATCATTGCAAGCAGTGTACACAAAGATTGTTCTACTTGGTCATGAAAATAATTTTAGTGTGCAACTGGCTCTAAATCTGTTTTTATTCACTCAACACTCATCTTTTCTGTTCATCTTGAATTGAGTATTGGTGTACCTTCCTCTTCATTCTTGCTTTTCCATTACCACCAGACATATTTATAAATCTTGCATATCTGAAAGGTTGTGTCAATTAAATCTAGCTTGCAATGTGGGAGCATCAGGTGCTGACTGATGACCTGTGACTTCTTCTAACCTGGGAAACATTCAGGAGTGATACAAAATGCAATATAGAGTGTGCAACAGTCTCATTTTCTAATGCTACATTGAAGGCCCTGATGGAGAAGGTAATAAGAAGGAGAGTTAACTTGTTTCTCTGACCTCCTATTGGGTCTCAATACACACAGTACAACGGCCATGAGAAGAGATAACACTGGTGATCAATGCCAGGAGTCAAGTTCCAAGAACTTGAATACAGTGCTGCTAAAAGTTCAATGACCTCACATATGTAATTAAGGTCAGTTAAATTGTCTGCTCATGACAAATCCCACCAACTACCCTACTACTCTGAGACATTCCTCAGTGCATCATGTGCCCATCATTTGCTTCCCAACAATCACAATTAATCGGTATTAGCTCATCTTGTTCTCATACACTTAGCAGTGCTACAGATGACACATCTACACTTCAGAGCTAGCACATACTAATATTTATATAATCATGACAGGCATATTATCTGAACATATTCCACAACAACCATTGACACATGCCCTTCTCTCTTGTTGGAAAAAGGAGCATAAGGCCAGAACCAATTGCAACTGAACTATGAAGGACACATTATTGTCCCACTATGCAGCAATATGTTGACCATAACTAGACTAATCAGTATAGTGTGCAGCCATTATTGGAGTGTAAACTTAGAAGTAGACAGCATCTACATAATAAATCCTCTTCACATCCCATTTTCCCTTAATCCCTTTAGATTTGTAGTATGTAGATGTTGCAATCTTACCTCATTGCACTCCCACACCAAAGCAGTACCCTGATACCCTTCTTCTTTCAGATATGCAAGATTTATAATTATGTCTGGTGGTGATGGAAGAGCAAGAATGAAGTGAAGATGAAGGGACACCAATGCTCAATTCAAAATAACATGGATAAAAACAGGAAATACTGGAAGTACTCGGCACCATTGGCAACATCAGTTGAAAGAGAAATGGATTTAATACTTCAGGTCAATGATTTTTCAGTATCTTTCCAATGAAAATTTGTTAACCTGGGCATTGAAATCTGTCGAATGAGATGATAACTGCCCTTCTAGTAATTTTAGCTTTGTCTTTTTACAATTTGGTTGTACACTGACTGATGTCATGATCTACCTAATACTTTCAGTGGACATTAAGTGTGGCATGTACTGACACCCATATCAATATAGCATCTGTAGCAATTCATAATACGTGCCTTTAGTGGTTGCCATATTGGAACAAATTCAGCACCATAATGCCCAAACACAATGAGCCTCAGCACAGATCAGTGCAGCCTGGTCGTGAGTTACTAGCGGATACGACAGGTTAAGCACGAGTATAATGGAGGGCAAGCAAGTGCAGGTGGATTTGGAAATGCCATAATCTCTTGTGGAAAGGCATAGCTCATGGTTTCCTTTCACTGTGCTCAAAGAGTGGGAGATGGCAGATGGGTAGACAACATCAACATTTCATGCTGACTTGAGTGTGGGTAAGCCAGTTTAAAAGCTCTGAGGCTTTGCTGAAAGAGTAAACAAGCTTCATGATAATTAGCAGCCAAGGACACGACCAAGATATGTCTGATCCCTTCAATAATTGATGGTAGCCTATGGTCTTCAGGTAAGTACCAGAACCATATCTGCTCAAATAATTGTGTTTAAAGTTGTGGAAGATAGGTGAGAAAAGTTTATTCAGAACTATATCTGCTCAAATAATTGTGTTTAAAGTTGTGGAAGATAGGTGAGAAAAGTTTATTCATCATCTTATTTCTATAATACTATATAATTTGTAGGCTTATTATCAATTGCCATATATCTTGTTATATAATCTATTTGATGTGGAAAAATATATTTACTGACCAAATTTGATGCCTTTATTTACAAATAAGTTGCATATATATGGTAAAAAGGAATAGAGTGATATGAAAACAGAGCGGAAACATGGAAATAAGATTACACCTTATGGAAGGAGTGAGCAGAAACAGCTTGAAAACCAGACAGATTATGAAACACAAATGACAGAACTACAAAATGCCTTGTGTAACGTATCATTTGAGCATAGTAGAAATTTCCTGTTCTCCCTCCTTTGGTGACCTCGCAACTCTAGTTTCAGTGTGGCTGGGAGTTCTCAATGAATAATCCATGAAGTCTGATCCTAAAATATTTGCAGGAACTCTGTGAATACTGCACTTGGAGAACTTCACTTCCACCACTTTAGCTTAAAATCCAGATATTCCTGTCAAATCAAAATGCAACAATATCTATTGGCTAACTGCCAATTTAAGTACCTCCCTGTCTTGTGAGCCTCTCTGGGTTTCAAGATGGGATATTGGCTTCAATTTTGTTTTTGGGTGGTGTTAATAATTGATATTAAGAAGTTTTATCTTTCAAAAAGGCTACCTCTGATTTTAAGAAAACAATATAAAGTGTTCTGACATTTCCTAATACCCATATGAAGTATGCAGCTGCTGAATACTGGAAATATTTATGACAGAAAAACATGTAGATTGTTCTAGACGGTCTTTTGAGAAAATTATTGAAGGCTGTAATTTTGGCACCCTTTTTTTCAAATTAATCCTTCAACAGAACTGGTGTCAAAAATTTAAGAACCACGAAATGCAAATGATGAATGATCAAAGTAATAGCGATAGCTGATTAAGATGTCAAGTGTAGAAAAGAGTGATAAATAAAGTTATTATTAAACTAAAACTTTGTGTCAGTTCCTGTACAAACACTGGCAATAAATGAAAAACTGAGCTTGATTATAGCAAAATTGGAGACTTTTGATTTAGTTATAGTAATGTCCAAGAAAATAAAAAATATTCAATGTTTTTGACATACATTTTCAGCTATCTAGAGAAAGGGTGTTGTTTAATCAGCAATCAAGATTTTCTCAGCTATTTCATGGGAGATGAGGATGAGGGGAACTGGGGATGGGTGTTTGGTCCTGCCATTTGACAACATTGCATTATGCAATGTTATGCCACACAGCGCATGAAGATTGAGTATCAGATCAGTTTGGGAGTACAAACTTACAAAAATAAGTCTGCAAAAGATAAGTGTGTACTTACTACTTAACTTTATTAGAGAACATAACACATATGAAGATATGATTGTAACAAGGAGATCTAATGCAAATTTAGCAATCTTGAGCATTAGATGTGCAGGTGACCACCTCTAAGTTCAAAAATTTATTTTTTTGTTAACTAACAGATAATATCGCCCTTTTGGAAGATGTTGCATTTCCAAATCTGGCGTGAAAGGAATACAACTTCCCACCTACCATAGCCCACAAAGAGATGGAAAATCAATGAAAAATTTGAATGGTTCTGCCAACATGACTGAATCATTATGAACTATGATCATCATACAAAGCACACTAGTCTCTAAAGCACTCTGGTCTATAAAGCACTCACTCTGTAGAGCACTCACTCTGTAAAGCACTCTTGTCTCTGTTCACTCATTTTCAGGCATGATCAAAATTCAGGATCAATATTTGCAACATTCTAGCTTCCTTCACTCGTGCAGTGAAGTATTTGCCCAGCTTATGTAATGGTGCTCCTGAAGGAACTTGAAACCAGACCCCTCTGATTTAAGGTGAAGCTATTACTGAGTCAACATAGTTAGATTTGAGGAGTTAGATTTGGTGCAACACAGGACTTTAACACCAGTCCCTCCAGAGCAGCCATTTGTTCATGACAGGTACAACCAGCGTACTTGTAAGTGAGGTCTCCAATGTAGGGAGCACTGATATTACCTCAATTACAAACTGCAATGCAGATATAGTCTGTGTACAGACTATCTGTCCACAGTATTCTTCCAAATCACCTAGGAAAATTTCCAATTTCACATGCAAAGAATACAAACCTCTTATCAATATAGTTTTCTGTTCTAATACCCCTTTGAAAAGTGTTGCTGTATCCCTATAAAACTTAGCAGGAAAGCTATACTCAAGTGTTTCATCTGTCACCACCGCTGCTGCTCCTCATTAATATCTGCATCTCTTGCAGTGTCTTTAACTGCTCTGGTACCTATTTCATATAAAGGGAATTACTGTATTCACTTTTGTGCTGCTCTCGAGGTACAGCTGATGGTTCGTTAGGTTTTTCCCTACTATATGGAGAAAGAGCAGATGGTATATTATGAATGTGTAAATCCATTTTGGGCATTGCATAGTAATTGCATACATTATTATGCACTCGTGCATAATCAATGTGAATAAATAAAGTTGGGGAACAATTGGTGCAAATCATAGATTATATGATTAATACTGCACATAGCATCAGTTCTCTTTTTTCCACTAATCTCCATACGCCCAGACTTTGTTTTCCACCATCATTACGTCAAGTGGTGTGGATATGCTTTTGAATCTGAAGATTACCTGTTCCAAGTTTTGCCTTTTTATTAAATTCAAGGTCTTCCTTTTATCCAAAATACAGAAGGATTAAAACATCAGGGTTTGGCAGAATAGCTACTGAACCCTGAATTAATGATACTTGCATATATCAGTAGTTATAGACACTCCTTCCTGTACCACATTCATTTCACATCTCAGCACAGATAACGTATTTCATGAAAGTTTATTATTTTTATTCTAAAGCTCATATGTTCTAATATTTCTGTCATTTTTAATAAATAGTGTTTTTGTACAATTTCTTCTCATACAAAGATGTCCAGATTACTTCTACAGAAAAGTTAAAGTTTGACAGCAATCATTCATTTTAAATTGTTCAGCTTCTTCTGAAGCCCCTTTCAAGCTTGTCATTACACAGTGTAAGACTTGAGATAAAATGTCGCATCACCTGTTGAAAAAGGTTCACCGTGTTCATTATTGTTTACAAACCAACATTTCTCTTGGGCAATACAATCCATGCTCCTTCCTGCTTTAATTGACACTTCACTAAATGGTTAAAAAAATTACATTTTGAAGCTGTTTCACTCACCAGAACAATGTCATTCCTCATATTTATGCCTGACAAAAAGGTTAATTTTCTACTTCATGAATAATGTTTGGCAACTGAAAAAACATGCTAGGAAATAGATTTTCATTTACATTTACTGTCATATCTAGTTTAATTTATTTCTAGCACAATTATTAATGGCAAAAATATTATATTAGGTTAAAACAAAATCATGGTTAAAACAAATAGTCTTTTAAGGATGGTCCTATCTAATTTTAATTTTTTTTTAATGAAAGTTATGCTGAATCCTCCTGCCTAGTTCCCTGTACCAAAATCTTGTTCGACAATAATGGATGCCTTCAGTTCGGAGGAAAGCAAAAATCAAAGATTTCATTCACAGTATAGATGTCACTTTGTAGTGACTTCAAAGTGTTTTGCTGATTAATACAATTGCTGCATTGAATTGCAATGGAAGATTCATTCTTTTTATGAAGGGGATCAGCATGTTTGCCCTGACCAGATGTTCCTTGCATTTTGTTAAATTAGTCTGGAAAAAGAAGTAGTACTGGTACTGTTAGTAGCAAATATCTTATTCAACCTTACACTAGGTGTCTTGTCAGTTTCTTTATCAAGGCCACTGAAGCATGAGAAGCATTTAATAGAGTAGCTGGATCACCATCATAAATCAATCACTGCACAGAGATTCTTTTAAAGAATTAGCCAGAATTGTTTAGTTTGATGAATTTCACATTGCAGAGAAGGTTTAATGATAGGTTCATGAAAGGTCACTGTTCCTCCTTCTAGCCCAGAGGCATATTTCAATCTACATGCAGCTTCAGTGGTTTCAGTTAGAAATACAAAAGGTGTGAGTGGACAGAGGATTAGAGTGTTACTGTAGCTATTGATTACCCCTAGGCTCTGGGGTCTATCTTAGAGGTATCAAAGAAAGCACAGCTCCCTGTCAACTCCGCTGAACTGCCATCACATTGTGACATAGTTGTACCTTCGTAAAGCTTTTTATTCCCCACTGATGTCAGTGTGGTTAACATCCAGTCACATGTGGATCTTACAGCTGACACTCAGGGGATACAAAGTAAAGTATGGAGACAGCTGGTGTCCTAGGCTGCTGTCTTTATAGCACTCTTCCTTCTGCCCTCTTCTTGTGACCTTTGGCAGAGTTAAGTGCCTGCTGCTTTTGGCTGGCATATGTCTTAGCCTGAACATATGATGACTCCAAATGTGTTACATTGTTGCTTACTGCATGATCGTCTTTGTACAGCACGTGTGCAACCCCACACCAATCTTCAACTTATGAGGGTTACTGGTGCAGCAGTCACTACGGTTGGTGAGTCATCTTTAATGTCAAATGTTTCATTTTGTGCTATTTTGAAAAAATAATTGAAAGCATTTGATATTTGCTTGATATATTAAGAGCTTTTCTGAGCAAATATTCATTTTACATTAGGTTTGTTTGTCATATATTAACACACAGTGATTTGTGCCAAAAGATGCTTTTCAATGAAAAAGTCACGTACAAGATGGAGATTTTTGAATCAATAATTTAAGGAGCAGTTATTTAGTATGGAATCGGAAACTGCCAATTAAAAGAAAGAATGCCACATCAGAGACTGTGGTACATCGGAATATTGTAATGATAGGACCACCTGGTTTGTTAGTATGCAGTCCATTGTTCTACATGGCAGATCGTATTAAAATGTATTGAATTGTACAATTATTTTCATAAAGTATCGAGATGTGCTTCTTCATTCCCATAAATGTCACCAATTTTTTTCTTTCAACTCATAAATTTTCTCATATGTGGATGCTGCTCAGAAACACTAATTAACTATTTGATGTTGTTTAATCTCCATGTTGTCATATTTAAGGGATAGGAAAACACGTGATATTTCCAACAAATAGACTGCAAAATATGGCACACATTGTTTCACTGGTATGGGTGCTGTATGGGATCCAAAGTGACATTTGTTGGATATATATACCTTTATATGCTGGGTGCCTTCTTGGTGAGGAGAATTGTATGTGCCCAAAGGAACTGTGCAAAGTAGACAAATCATAATGTCGGTCATTGGATATGTTACAGATTAGGTTACTATTGGTGTATGTCCCTTTAAGACATTGTACAGTAGTGTGTGTGTGTGTGTGTGTGTGTGTGTGTGTGTGTGTGTGTGTGTGTGTGTGTGTGTGTGTGTGTGCGTGTGTGTGGGGCGTGATTATGACAACAGCAGGAGATAAAGACGTGATGATGTTTTTTGGAGTGGTCAGTCTGAGAGAAGGAGAGAGAGGAGAGAGAGAGAGACACTGTCTGCTGGTCAATGTCAATGGATGAAAAACGATAACTGTGTCTGTCACTACAATCCACGTATGGATTTTTGGAATAATCCAGTGGAGTCCATTTTGTCGTTAACCTGTAGAAAGAAACAGGTATTTGTGTGGACGGCCACGTCTCGAATACCTTTTGGGGTGGCAGATACTTTGGAACAAAGGAATGGAGATCATCAGTGATTGAGGTGTCGTATGGGTTCCATCGTGGAACATTTGGATTTTGTAATTACTCTCTATTTTCTCTCTATATTTCCTCTTCAGTCAATGGTGGTTTTGCAGAAGCCTTTGCTCACGTTTCACCTTACAGCTTGCTGAACTGAACTTTGAGTACTATTCCTAGACTTGGAGTTTGGTAATTTGCCACACACACACTTTGAATTTAGTTTTTGGGGTTAATGTTTAAGATTTTACTTCTAACATTCTAACATTTTTACTTTTATTTTTCTTATTATCATAAGCAGTTATTAATAAAATAGTTTTTAACACTTATACATGACTCGGTGTGTTTCTTTTGTTGCTGGTACGTAACAGGTAACATTGATGTCATTGGTCCTCGACAATCCAAACAAGCATGCATGGGGGAATCAAGCATGCTCTGCAATGAAATCATCAGCCACTTACAGATCTGTTGCTGATTAATTAATAGAAGTTGCCATTCGATTCCATACATTTTGGGACATTCCACGCTTTATGAAAGTTACAGCCATTCCTTGATTTACAAAAGGTGTGCATTCCTGGAAAAGGAATTTCATAAATCAATAAAGCTGAGTGAAATGCATTATGGGTATTTTGGTGCAATGTATTTCTATGAACGGAGAGTGACTCACTGTTCTCCATATCAACAAATGATTCATCCATTGAAGACAAGTATTCAAAGTGTAAGCAGTCATATGGTGAAAATTCATCAATCAAACATTCATAATTTGAGGAATGCCTGTATAAAATCTGCAGAGTGTGCCATGTGCTGAAGGATTTTGATTTCATTTCAAACCTTTCGCAAAAACTGTTTGTTTCTAGATATACCACCAGGAAGGAGCTGAGGGTGGGGAAAAAGGCTCTCAATGGATAGACAAATCTCACCAGGGAGTTCAAGGAGTAATTCTTCTACCTGACCTGAGTGAGGAGCAATATGTGAGGGGTGTACACCTCAGGAAGGTTATCCTCACTGAAATATGTGGACTACTCTTGCCACCACAGAGCAATGCAAACCACAATGAGGACGGTATGCTGATGATTTTCAAGGTGACTATGGCCACAGATGTTTTTGCATCTGAGTCTTTCCAGAATAGAACAAGAGACATAATAACTTGTGGGAAAAACAGTTGTGCATATTTTATTCTCACTGATGTGAAAGCAACATTGCAGAGTAGCACACAACTTCACAAAGATTGCAGCTACCATACTTTGCAGGTAATACATTGTGATCAAAGGTGTGTTACAATCTGAGTCACCTATTGTGTGCAACTTGTGTGCAACCATGCCCTCTGAATGTCTGGCAGTAGCACAACACTTCTCACCAGTCTGTTGCAGGCCACTTAATTCCTTCTGTTCCAGCTACCAGCATGTCATTTAGAAATGTGCCATTTAGTCTTTATTGACACTTATCAATGTTTTTTCTGAAATGCATCACTTCACACTTCTCTTTTTTCAATTTCATCTGCTATTCCTTTGCCCATTCTGCTAGCCTATGTATGACTCCTGCTGTATATTACTGCTCACTATTTAGCTCACCACAAAGTTTTCTGCCATCTGAAAATTTTTAAATTTTACTCTACATACCCATTGACGTAGAACATAGAATAGTACAGCACAGGAACAGGCCATTTGGCCCATGACATCCATGTCCAACATGATGCCAGATTAAACTAATCCCTTCTGTCTGCACATGATCCATATCCTTCCATTCTCTGCATATTAATGTGTCTATTTAAACACCACTATTATATGTGCTTTCACTACCCCGGCAGCCCGTTCCAGGCACCTACCACTCTCTGTGTAAAAATCTCCTTTAAACTTTCCCTCTTTCACCTTAAAAGTTATGCCTTCTAGTATTTGGCATTTCTATCCTGGGAAAAAGATTTTTACTATCTACCCTATCTATACCTTTCAAAATTTTATAAGCTTCTATCAGGTCTCCCCTCAGCCTCTCGTGCTCCAGAGAAAACAATCCAAGGTTGTCCAACCTCTTCTTATAGTTAATACCCTCTACCCCAGGCAGCACCCTGGAAAACCTCTATTGCACCCTCTCCAAAGCTCGACATCTTTCCCGTATTGGGGCAACCAGAACTGCACACAATAGTCCAAGTGCGGCCTAACCAAAATTTATATGAGAAAAAGCAATGGTCCTAGCATTGGCCCCTGGGGAACACCTCTGTCTGCTTTTAGTGAACAGTAAAGCAACTGTTTAGCACACCTCTCCCTTCCGTCCATATTCCAATTTCTTTTCTTTTTATTCCACCTGCCTTATTTCAGCTAACAGCATGTTATGTGGCACTTTATCAAACACAAACTGAAAATCCATGTAAATGATATTGACTACACTCCCTCCTCAGCTTTCTTTGTAGCAACATAGTGTGATGTATTCCTAGCTGTTCTATGACTAAGAAGGTTTGTAGATGGCACAGTAAGCTTCAATTTACAGGAAGGAAATAAGCAAGGTGCAACTTATGATGTCATTAGGTGCACAACTGACACAGGGAAATCAGGACTAATTTCCTGATGGACGTGATGTCATGGAAAGTAAACAGTGATGTGATCTACCACTGGATAAGTTGCTTTCACTAAATTTATGCATAAAAATGGGTGCTAATTTCTAGGCTTCAGCTCTAAATAATGTCATAGGAGCTATGCAAGGTATTCTTTGGGTAACAGCTTTCTACCAACTGATTTAGATGATGTAGAGAGACATTTAAACTTTATTGTGCTCATTAATTCCATTTTGAACACTTCACATTGCTGGCTGTGTATAATTAAATCTGTATGATTGGCCTTTTATTCATCATACCCTCCATCGGTTTAATTATAGTGGATACCGTTCTGTCATATAAGCGCTACAATGAAACACAATTTATCTGTCATATACAGGGTATTCTTTAAAGGGGTCTGCTAGCTTCTTCAGGTATCTGTCACTCAGATTTACTACACAGTATGGTAGCACAGGCCATAATGCTTCATTTGTCAACTTCATTGCTCTGCTCAGTTGGATATGGCTTTTGAAACAACCAGGACGGATCATCTTAACCCCTTGTTCTGACACCAACTGATTTATTGGGTCCAACAATGTTCATTCATATGTTGTTGATAACAGAGCATCTGGTTAGAATTCTAGACGGTTAGACAATACAGAGCAGAAAGTAATGTTGGCTGTATTATCAGGCAGTGCTAAGCTGTTCATATGGCATTCATCTACTATAATAATGGAGGTATTAACCTATTTGTTAACACTTCTGTTAAAATAGTCGGCAGAAGATCCTCAAATCATTTCATTAGCGCTTGTTGCTATTATCAATAGTAATTTCTGGTCTGTTTTCTTTGTCATCTCTCCTGTAGCTTGCTATACATTATTTTAGCTTGATTTTGAAATTGACAACAGTGAAACACAATACTTAATTCCACTTTCCATTATTTAACAAAACATTCATCTTCTTACTAATCAGTGACAACCGTCATTCATTTGCTCCAGTTTCCTCTCACATTCCAAAGACGTACGGGTTAGGAAGTTGTGGGCATGCTGTGTTGGCACCGGAAGCGTGGCGACACTTGCGGGCTGCCCCCAGAACACTCCACACAAAAGATGTATTTCACTGTGTGTTTCAAAGCTGTATTTCTATGTGAATAATAAATATATCTTATCTTATCTTATTCCTCTCTTACTCATACTGTATGTATATTCCTCTCTTTTACTCAGACTGTATGCATACATGTTAGAAGAAGCTATGGAGCTGCACTTCACTTTTTGCGTTTTGGCATTTAACTTGAGATATTCATTATTTTGTGGTTTTCCTTAAAAAAATGCTAACTTTAAGTGTCAGCCTTGACTCATTAAGTCATAGACTCATACAGCATGAATAAAGGCCCTTCAGCCCAGTTGGTCCATGACCAAGACACCGATCTAAGCTAGTCCCATTTGCTTGCGTCTGGCCCATATCCTTCTAAAGCTTTCTTATCCATGTACCTGCCCGAGTGCTTCTTAAATGATACTATTGTACCTGCCTCAAACACTTCATCTGACAACTCCACCCTTCAGGGTGAAAAAGTTGCCCCTTAGGTTCCTGTTAAATCTCCCCCCTCTCTTTACAATATTTTTATTAAATCCCTGAAAAAAATACAGAGTACATGCATCAAAAAAGAGAGTAAAAATACTACTGAATACATTGTGTTAAATCATACCGAAGATCACAATGCTCTAAATTAATAATCACATGTAATAGTTAGTTTATAAAGGAAAACTGGAATATTTTATTATAAATAATATCTACTCCCACTACCAAAAGCTGTTTGATTAAAAAAAAGGAAAAACCCTTGAAACGTGACAATGTCAGCCAACGTCTGTATTTTTGTCACCAAATCAAAGATTTTGAAAATAATTCAAAAAGGTCCCCACGGGTTTTGAAAGTCTAAAACAGATTCCAAAAACTGGACAAACGAATCTTCTCTAGATTCAGGTATGACATAACAATCCCATAACCATTGAGCATGAGTAGCAGAGTAACTCCGTCCATTTAAGCAATACTGGCTATAAGAGAAATAAAAGCCAGAATGTGTAAATCAGAAGCCTTCAAAGTTATATCTTTTCTCCAATGATCCCAAATAATGCAGTCAAAGGATTATAATTTTAAAATTTATTTTGAGAAGTACAGAAAAAGTTTGGAAGACCCTCTGTCCAATATTTTTTAAGACTCTGACACGTCCAGAACATGTGAATTAAAGAAGCCGCTCCGTTATTGCATTTATCACAGTAAGGAGATATATCGGAATAAAAACAGGATAGTTATCTTTAGACAAGTGAGCTCTATGGACCACTTTAAATTGAAGGAGAGAATGACGGGCGCATAATGACGAAGTATTAACCATTAAAAAATTTCATTCCAAGTTTCCAGAAATTAACATCTGCAAATCTGTTCCCAAGCATCTTTAATTTATCTAGTGGCACCTTACTCATCCTAGTACCCTGTCATAAATATTAGATATTGAGCCATCGTGAAAAGGTTTCAAATTAAAGATTACATCTAATAAATTTTTATCAGGGCTCATAGGAAAAGAATGTAATTGAGATCGAAGAAAATCTCTAATTTGTAAATATCAGAAAAAATGAGTTTTTGGTAAATTGTACTTGGTAGACAATTGTTCAAAGGAAGAAAGGTTTCCTCCAACAAACAGATCCTGAAAACAAGTGATACCTAATTGTCCTACTCTTAAAAAACTATGTCAGCTCATAGAAGGTTTAAAAAAATAATTAGAAGAAAATGGGACTGACAAAGAAAAACTCAATAAACCAAAATAGTTTTCTAAATTGTAACCAAATCCCAAAGCATGTTTAACTACTAAATTATCTGTTATTTATTTAATGATATAGGAAGTGAAGAACCAAGCAGAGAAATATAGAAAATTTTTAACAGAGTTAGCTTCAGAAGAAACCCATACTGGACAAACCTCTTGATTAATGTAATGTAACCAAAATGTAAGATTTCGTATATTGACTGCCCAGTAGTAAAACTTAAAGTTAGGTAAACGCTAGACCTTCATTCTTTTTAACCTTCTGAAGGTGAACTTATTTAGTCTCGTGTAGTGGCTGCTACCGTGATGCGAGAATAAAGACACGAGTCTGCAAGCTGTAGAACAAGACTGATTTATTTACCCGCCTTGCGCGGGTCTTTTAAGCAGCGCGGTTCCCGTCCTATGAAAACGGAAATGACGTACGCGCTACGTCATCAAAACTTCTCGCGCGTGTGGGATCCCCCCCGTCACTCAGGGAAGACAAAGGCCCAGCACCATCTTGGGCCTCGCCACTGAGCCAGTTCGCTTGCGCAGACGGTGAGTCGCTACACAACCGCCCCTCCCCCCCCACCCCAGAACCGGCGATATGGTCCCCAAAGTTCACGGGCTGTGCTAGCTGTTGCTTGGGTGGTTGGCATCTGCATCATGGTGTTGGGACCTCGACCGGTTGTTGTAGGTCTAAATGGGCTGGTTTGAGGCGGTCCGTTGTGAAGACTTCTTCCTTGCCCCCAATGTCCAAAATAAAGGTGGACCCATTATTCCTGACTACCCGGAACGGCCCCTCATTTGGTCGTTGCAACGGCGCCCGTGGTGTGCCCCTGTGAACGAAAACGAACTTACAGTCTTGTAGTTCCTTGGGCTCACAGGATGGGGTCTGACCATGTCGTGAAGTGGGAATCGGTGCCAAGCTGCCGAGCCTCTTGCGCAGTCTTCCTAGGACTGCCGCGGGTTGTTCCTCTTGCCCCCTAAGGGCAGGCATGAACTCCCCTGGGACGACCAGGGGTGCACCTTACACGAGTTCAGCTGATGAAGCGTGGAGATCGTCCTTGGGGGCAGTGCATATGCCGAGCAGGACCCAAGGAAGTTCGTCGACCCAGTTAGGACCTTTCAGGCAGGCCATCAGGGCTGATTTCAGATGGCGGTGGAAACGTTCTACCAGACCGTTTGACTGAGGGTGGTAGGCCGTGGTAGTGTGCAGCTGCGTTCCCAGCATGTTTGCTAGTGCAGACCATAGGCTGGAGGTAAACTGGGCGCCTCTGTCTGAAGTGATGTGGGCCAGAACACCAAAGCGCGAGACCCAAGTTGTGAGCAGCACCCGGGTGTAGGAATCAGTCGTGATGTCTGAGAGAGGGGTTGCCTCTGGCCACCTCGTGAACCGGTCCACGATGGTAAGGAGGTACCGTGCTCCTCTTGAAACAGGAAGGGGACCAACAAGGTCGATGTGAATGTGGTCAAACCTTCTACGGGTAGGCTCAAACTGCTGTGGCGGGACCCTGGTGTGTCGTTGGATTTTTGATGTCTGGCCGTGTGGACAAGTCTTGGCCCACTCATTGACCTGGTTGCGCAGGCCATGCCTGACAAACTTGCTGGCGACTAGTCGGACAGTTGATCTGATAGACGGGTGCACCAACCCGTGTACCGAGTCGAAATCGCATTTCCGCCAGGCTGCAGGAACTATAGGGCGGGGCTGACCTGTTGCGACGTCACACAGGAGGGTCCGTTGACCTGGGCCAACTACGAAATCTTGGAGCTGCAGGCCTGAGACTGCGGTTCTGTAGCTGGGCAGCTCGTCGTCGGCTTGCTGTGCGTCAGCCAGGGCCGCGTAGTCTACACCCAGGGACAGGCTGTGGATGGTCGGTCTGGAGACCGTGTCAGCAACGACATTGTCCTTTCCGGAGACATGTTGGATATCTGTTGTGAACTCAGAAATGTAGGACAAATGTTGCTGCTGGCGGGCTGACCAGGGATCAGAGACCATAGGGAAGGCGGAAGACAATTGCTTGTGGTCAGTGAAGGCGGTGAAAGGCCTGCCTTCTAAAAAGTACTGGAAATGCTGGATCGCCAGGTACAGCGCTAGTAGTTGTCAATCAAAGGTGCTGTATTTAAGTTCAGGTGCCTAAGGTGCCTGCTGAAAACGCCAAGGGTTGCCAACGGCCTTCGATTAGTTGTTCCAGTACCCCACCGACCGCGGTGTTAGATGCGTCCACCGTGAGGGTGGTTGAGACGTCTGTCCTGGGGTGTACCAGCATCGCGGCATCTGCTAGGGCTTCTTTGGCCTTAACAAAGGCAGCCGCCAGCCTTGTTGTGCCAGGCAATGTCCTTGCCCTTGCCAGACATCAGCAAGAACAAGGGTGCATGATACGGGCTGCTGCAAGGATGAACCGATGGTAAAAGTTGACCATCCCAATGAACTCCTGCAGGCCTTTGACCATGTTGGTATGGGCAAAATGGCGGATAGCATCTACCTTGGCGGGTAGGGGTGTTGCTCCCTTGCTGGTGATTCTGTGGCTGAGAAAATCGATAAAGTCGAAACCGAATTGGCACTTGGCTGGGTTGATAGTGAGGCCGAAATCACTGGGGTGGGAGTACAGTTGGCGGAGGTGGGAAAGGTGTTCTTGGCTGTTACGGCTGGTGGTGAGAATGTCATCTAATAAATTAACACATAGTCCAGGTCATGGCCTACTGCGTCCATCAGCCGCTGGAAGGTCTGTGCAGCGTTCTTAAGGCCGACGGCATTCGAAGGAATTCGAGAGGCCGAACGAGTGATGAGCGCACTTTTGGGGACGTCGTCAGGGTGAACCAGGATTTGGTGGTATCCCTAGACCAAGATCCACCTTGGAGAAAATGTGGGCCCTGTGTAGGTTTGCCACGAAGTCCTGGAGATGAGGGACAGGGCAGCGGTCTGGGTTGTGGCGTTGTTCAAGCCTACGGTAGTTCGCCGCAGGGCCTCCACCCACCGGTGGCTTTGGGGACCATTGTGCAGAGGGGAGGCCCAGGGGCTGTCTGACCTACGAATAATCCCCAGCTCCTCCATGCGGCGGAACTCCTCCTTCGCCAGGCGGAGCTTGTCTGGAGGTAGTCGGCGTGCTCGGGCATGAAGGGGTGGCCCTGTCGTAGTGATGTGATGCCGCACCCCGTGCTTATGCATCGAATTTGTGAACTGAGGTGCCAGAACTGATGGGAACTCAGCTAGGAGCTTGGTGAAACTCGTTGCCAGACAGGGAAACGGAGTCCAGGCGCAAGGCTGGTAGGCTGGCTTCTCCCAAGAGGGTAAGTTTGGAAGGTTCTGGAGTGCACTAGCCGTTTCCCTCGTAGGGCGACTAACAGGTTGTGGGCCCAGAGGAAGTCGGCTCCCAGGAGTGGCTGGGCAATGGCGGCAAGGGTAAAGTTCCAGGTAAAACGGCTGTTGTTGAATTGTAATTGGATTGTACGGGTACCGAAAGTTCGTATCGTTGTGCCGTTGCGGCTTTGAGGGCGGGTCCCTGTTGCCTGCTGCGAGTGTCCGCAGCCAGTCGGAGGTAAAACACTGACCTCTGCTCTAGTATCGACAAGGAAACGACATCCGGACTGCTTGTCCCAAACGAATAGGAGGCTGTATTGGTTGCCAGCCGCCATAGCCATCAGCGGCGACTGGCCCTGGCGTTTCCCTGAAACTTGCAGGGTGGGCCGGCATCGACGGGCCTCAGCACCCCACCTCTGATGGTAGAAACACAGCTGGTCGTCTGTGTCGTCGTCTGCATTTCTGGGGTGTGGTCGCTCAGCTGCTGGACTGGTTTAGGTAGGCGTTATGCACGCGGTCTGGCGATTTGGCCGACGGACGACACCGCTCTCACGTTTGGCCGTCCACAGGACATCTGCCCAGGCGGCTACCTTGCGTGGGTTGCTGAAGTCGACGTAGGCCAACAGCAGGTGAATGTTGTTGGGCAGCTGTTCGAGGAAGGCCTGCTCGAACATCAGGCAGGGCTTGTGTCCCTCAGCCAAGGCCAGCATTTTGTTCATCAGGGCCGATGGGGATCTGTCCCCCAGCCCTTGAGATGAAGCAGGCGGGTGGCGCTGGTCACAACGGGAGAGGCCAAAGGTCCGAATGAGAAGGGCCTTGGAAGCCGGGTACTTATCTTCCTCTGGAGGAGACTGGATGAAGTCTCCAACCTGGGCGGCTGTCTCCTGGTCCAGGGAGCTGACCACGTGATAGTACCGTGTGGAGTCGGAGGTGATCTCCCACAATTGGAACTGGGCTTCGGCCTGGTCGAACCACACACGGGGCCGAAGCATCCAAAAGGTGGGCAGCTTGAGTGCCACTGCGTTGGCTGCTGCATTGTCGGTCATTGTGTGTGTCCAAAATCCATTTGGACCATTGGGGTCACCAATGTAGCAGCTGCTACCGCAATGTGAGAATAAAGACATGAGTCTGCAAGCTGTAGAACAAGACTGATTTATTTACCCGCCTTGCGCAGGCCTTTTAAGCAGCGCAGTTCCTGTCCTCCAAAAACGGAAATGACTTACTCACTACGTCATCAAACTTTTCGCACACGTGGGTTCTCCCCGTTGCTCTGGGAAGACGAAGGCCCAGCGCCAACTTGGGCCTCACCGCTCCGACGACGTGTACCTGGACCGCCGAGCCAGTTCGCTTGCGCGGACTGTGAGTCGCCACACTAGGATGTTTATTATTCCATATGTAGGAAGGTATAATTGAATCAAGAGAGTCAAAGGAAGACTTAGGAATAAAAACAGATAAAGCCTGAAATAGATATAAGAATTTAGGTAAAATATTCATTTTAGTAGCATTAATTCGGCCAATCAATGATATAGAAAGGGGAGACCAACTTGATAAAACCCTTTTCACATAATGCAGTCAGGTGAAAAAATTTTCTTTAAATAAAATGTTTATAATTTTTATTAATTGATACCCCCAGATAGGTAAATGATTTCTTACAATTTTAAAAGGAATGTTAATATCAAATGGTACCAGGTTTTGAATAAGTTCACTCTTGTGTAAGTTCAATTTGTATCCTGAAAAACTGACTAAGGCGAGAAAGTAAAGAAAGCATAGGAGGTAACGAGGCTTCAACATTAGATATAAAAAGTGATAAATCATCAGCATATAATGAAACTTTATGGTTAATATCTCTTCTGGAGATACCAATGATATCTCTAGATTCTCGGAGAGAAATAGTCAAAGGTTCTAAGGCTAAATCAAAAAGCAAAGGGCTCAAAAGACATCCCTGTCTGGTTCCACATTGAAGTTTAAAAGATTTAGAATTTTGAAAATTAGTAAGAACTCGAGCAGAAGGGGATAAATAAAGTAATTTAATCCATTGGATAAGATCAGGCTCAAAGTTAAATTTCTCTAAAGTTTTCAATAAGTAATTCCATTCAATCCGATCAAAGGCCTTTTCAGCATCTAGAGATATCACACATTCCGATATTTCACTAGAAGGAGAATAGATAATATTCAATAAATGACAAATATTAAAACGAGAATATAGATTTTTAATAAAACCAGTCCGATCATCAGATATAATTGAAGGTAAAATATTTTCCAATCTACGAGCTAGAACTTTAGATAGAATTTTAACATCCACGTTAAGTAATGAAATTGGTCTGTACGAAGCACATTCCGTTGGGTTCTTATTTTTCTTAAGAATGAGTGAAATAGAGGCTTCATAAAAAGATTGTGGTAGTCTACCCAATTTAAAAGAATCTGAAAAAACAGCATATAAATGAGGTATAAGCAAAGAGGAAAAGGCCTTATAGAATTCTCCAGGAAATCCATCAGGACCCAGAGTCTTTCCAGAATGTAAGGATCGCACAACCTCAGCGATTTCCTTGTGTGTAATAGATTGATCCAACTGTTTTCGGTTTTCAGTAGAAAGTATAGGAACATTTAACTGGTCAAAGAAATTATTCATTACAGTATTATCTTTAGGAAAATTAGAACTGTAAAGTTTAAAATAGAATTCTCTAGAAGTATCATTTATTTCTAAAAGATCAGTTGTCCTCTCACCATTGGCTTTCAAAATGTCTTTAATTTGCCGTCTAGCTCTGGAGATCTTTAATTGGTTAGCCAGTAATTTACCTGTTTTATCTCCATGAATATAAAATTGACTTTTATCTTTTAAAAGTTGAATTTCAATTGGATATGTTAAAAGATCATATTTAGTTTTAATTTCAACTCGCCTTTTATATAGAGCCGAATCTGGATCCAAAACGTATTTTTGATCTAATAGTTTCAATTGATTAACTAGATCGGCTCTTTCTCTGTTAGCTTTTTTCCTAATGCTTGCCATATAAGAAATAATTTGACCTCTAATAAAGGCTTTAAAAGCATCCCAAACGATAAGACTAGAAATCTCTTCCAATGAATTCTCTTTAAAAAAAAGAGTAATTTGTTTCTCAATAGATTTTAATAAGTTTTTATCAGATGACAGGGTTATTTTAAAATGCCAAAATCTGTTTATCTGAGGGAGCCCAGGGAGATTTAAAGATAGAAGCACGAGAGCATGCTTCTATCTTTATAGAGCAATCTCTTTATAGTCACAGGATCGAACTGATGAAATCATTTGATTATCAATAAAAAAGTAGTCAATCCTGGAATTTGTATGGTGAACATGAGAGAAAAAAGAATATACCTTATCTTCTGGGTGCAAAAAACGCCAGGCATCAATGACACCAGTTTTCATTAAAAATGATTGAAGAAATAAAGCTGATTTATTAGGAGCAGCTAATTTAGTGGATGACCTATCTAGTTTGGGATCCAACCAGTAATTAAAATCTCCTCCTAACACAAAAGAGTAAAAATTCAAATTTGGTAGAAGTGAAAAAAATTGTTTGAAAAATCCTGGGTCATCGGTATTTGGAACATAAATATTAGCCAATACCGTTGGTCTATTATTTATTTTCCCTGATACTATAACGAAATGACCATTAATATCAGTTATTACCTTATGTTGATCAAATGAAACCATCTTATCTATAAGAATTGAAACCCCTCTAGATTTAGCTTGAAAAGAAGAATGAAATTGGAGCCCATTCCATCGATTAAAAAAACGTGAAATATCGCAGTTACAAATGTGAGTTTCTTGTAAAAAGACAATAGAGGCTTTGAGTTTTTTAATATAGGCAAAAATCTTATTTTGCTTCATAGAACCATAGAACCATAGAAAACTACAGCACAGAAAACAGGCCATTCAGCCCTTCTAGTCTGTGCTGAAACATTATTCTGCTAGTCCCATTTACCTGCCCCCAGCCCATACCCCTCCAGACCTCTCTCGTCCATGTATCTATCCAATTTACTCTTAAAAGTTAAGAGCGAGCCCGCATTTACCACATCAGATGGCAGCCCATTCCACACTCCCACCACTCTTTGAGTGAAGAAGTTTCCTCTAATGTTCCCCCAAACCTTTCCCCCTTCACCCTAAAGCCATGTCCTCTTGTACTTCTCTCTCCTAATCTAGGTGGAAAGAGCCTACTTGCATTAACCTTGTCTATGCCCCTCATCATTTTATAAACCTCTATCATATCTCCCCTCATTCTTCTCCACTCCAAGCAATAAAGTCCTAACATGCTCAATCTTTCCTTATAACTCAACTCCTGAAGACCCGGCAACATTCTTGTAAATCTCCTCTGCACTCTTTCAATCTTACTGACATCCTTCCTGTAGTTCGGTGACCAGAACTGAACACAATATTCTAAATTTGGTCTCACCAATGACTTATACAACCTCACCAAAATATTCCAACTCCTATACTCAACACTTTGATTTATAAATGCCAGGATGCCAAAAGCCTTTTTTACAACCCTGTCTACCTGTGACTCTACTTTCAGGGAATTATGTATCTGAACTCCCAGATCCCTTTGTTCCTCTGCACTCCTCAGTGCCATAGGTTTAAGGATGATTTAAGCCTTTCACATTAAAACTAAGTAAATTAATAACGATCCATTATAATATTATTTCAATGTAGGTAAAAAGAGAATGATGAACAAACCATTGGAGTGTACCATCAAAAGGTACTACAGCAGAGTTCCAGATGAGGTAGCTAAGCAACAGACTTGGCTGACAGCCCAAAACAGCTTCCCAGGTAAACACCCCCCCCCCACTCCCAGCACCCAAAGAGAACAAGCCAGCTAAGAAGCAGCTGACGCCTACCTAAGGACAGTATAACCCCCAATTATCTCTGCTCAATAACTTCAAGGTTAGTAAAATTCCAACCCAGTCATAACAATAAGATAAACAAAAAAACACAGTTACAAGTGTAAAAAAACAAGTGTTCTTAGCTCAGCCCAGCTTTTACATGTTACTTTTCTCTTATTTCAAAATGTATTGAAAAAAGATTTAAAAAAAGATCCAAATTATCAAAAAACATAAGTATCCCAAGTATTAGTAAGTGATTACTAGAAAAAAAAAGAAAAAAAATAGAAAACAGAAAATGTTCATAGCGAGGAATATGAAATCATTCAGTGGGAGTTTCCAGAAAAATCTGGGCTTCTTCAGACGATCAAAACCATTTTTGACAGCCATTTTTCAGTATAATTCTGAGTCTTGCAGGGAAACTAAGTGACAGCTTGTACCCTTTCTGATACAGATCTGACATAACCTTTTTAAATTTAACCCGTTCCTTCATAACCTCGGGTGAGTAATCTTCAACGATTCTGATCTGACAATCTTGATAGTTAATCATTCCTCTATGATGTGCTTCCCGAATTAGAAGCTCCTTAGTTTGAAAGTCATGGAGAGAGATGATGATTAATCTGGGTTTGACTTGCGTAGGAAGTTTAAGAAAAGGTATTCTGTGAGCTCAATCAATCTTAGGCAAAGATTCTAGAGTACCAGGAAATAACTGAGTCAAAAACTTTGCAAAGAATTCCATAGGTTGATTACCTTCAGTCTTTTCTGGTAATCCTAGAATTCAGAGATTGGATCTTCTGCTCCTGTTTTCTAAGTCAGTAATCTTCAGCTTTAATCTTTCATTATCTTTGGCTTGCTTTTTACAAAGGTTCTGTAAGTCATCAATTTTCCCATCCAAAACCAAAAGAGGGCTTCATTCACTTTAATTCGTCCTTCATGATCTTCCAGGATTCTTTGAATAGAATCGAACTTGGCATTAAACTGTTGAAGCTGCTCGAAAATAGCTTCCAGAGTTGCAGGAGGAACATCTTCCTTAGTGGTTTTCATAGCCTTAGCACCCCTTGTATAAGATATAATGTAGAATAAGATAAAATCGCGTTTAAATTTGCTACTGAGGATGAAAAGGAAGGATTTCAAATCAGGTTGAAGAGGTTAGATATAGTGAGAGCAGCAGCAAATAACTCTTACTCCATCAACGACCAGCAGAGACTCCCCAAATCTCTCCCCTCTCATCCTAAACCTATGGCCTGTAGTTCTTGATTCCCCAACCCCAGGAAAAAGACTGAGTGCATTCACCCTATTTATGCCCCTCATGATTTTATACACCTCTGTAAGAACACCCCTCATTCTCCTATGCTCCAATGAATAAAGTCCCAGCCTGCTCAACCTCCCTCCATAACACAGTCCCTCGAGTCCCAGCAACATCCTTGTAAATCTCCTAGAACATAGAACAGTGCAGCACAGGAATAAGCCCTTCAGACCATGGTATTGTGCCAAACTAATTAAACTAATGATGCCTAATTAAATTAATCCTTTCTGCCTGCACATAGTCTATATCCCTCCATTCTTTGCATATACATGTGTCTATCTAAGAGCCTCTTAAAAACCTCTATCGAATCAGTGGTAGCAAAACTGCTTTGGAGCCAGAAGTTACACTCCCTGCTCCAAAGGTGGCCCAGAAGAAAACCGTCAGCAAGCTCTTCTTCAAGGATCAGCACAATCCTGACCTTTGTACCTCTGCACTGCAGCCTGCAGTCCATGGGAAGAGCTCAGATTTGCTGAGTTATGAGGCCATTAGCATTATATATCTGAACTCTATGCCAGTTTTGGCTGCCAGGTGTGGCATAATCCCACTAATTTCAATGGGGTCACTGACCTTGGTGGAAGAGGTACATGAAGTTAACCTGTATTTTCATTTTAATTTATACTATTTTTTTAATTAATCTGTAACAAATAAATGTGTTTTCAAATAAATATTTTTATTCTTTAAAATAATTTTTTACTATGTAAGTCTATTTCAACTGTTTTAAGTCTTTGATATCAGAAATGTTTAGAAGCAATTGAAAGGCATTTGATACCTTGAGGTGTCAAATGACCATGAGACAAGTTTGAGAGCAGAATGTCAGAATCATAATCAGAATCAGATTTATTACCACCAATTTATATGACGTGAAATTTGTTGTTTTGCAGCAACAGTACAGTGTAAAGATATAAAATTACTATAGATTACAAAAATAAATAAATAGTGCAAAAACAAGGAATGATGAGGTAGTGTTCATGGGTTCATGGACTGTTCAGATATCTGATGAAGGAGGGGAAGAAGCTGTTCCTGAATCATTGAGTGGGGGTCTTCAGGCTCCTGTTTCTCCTCCCCAATGGTAGTGACGAGAAGACAGCAGGTCCCGGATGGTGAGGATCCTTAGTGATAGATGCCGCCTTCTTGAGGCACCATCTCTTGAAGATGTCCTTGATGGTGGAAAGAGTTGTGCCTGTGATGGAGCTGGCTAAGCCTATAACCCTCTGCAGCCTCTTGCGATCCTGTGCATTGGAGCCTCCATACCACTCTGTGATGCAACCAGTCAAAATGCTCTCCACTGTACACCTATAGACATTTGTAAGAATCTTTGGTGACATAAGGAATCTCCTCAAACTCCTAACAAAGTAGAGTCATTGGCATGTCCTCTTCATGATTGCATCAATGTGTTGGGCCCAAGATAGATCCTCCGAGATGTTGATGCCAAGGAACTCGAAGCTGCTTACCATTTCCACCACTGACCCCTCAATGAAGACTGGAGTGTGTTCTCACGACTTCCCCTTCCTGAAGTTCACAATCAATTCCTTGGTCTTGCTGATGTTGAATGTGAAGTTGTTATTGCAGCACCACTCAACCCCACTCAGCTGCCAGGAATCACTGCCTGAGGCCGAGTCACCAGTCATGGACTGCTCTGCTTTGTGATGGTGGGCCTAGGGCTGATTTATCCCTTGGGGTTTCAAAAGGTTAGTGAAGGGAGAGGGATTGTGTGGGGACTGCACACAAGGCATAGACTGAGAGTGCAACAATCTGGCTCGGAGCATAACAAGGTAGTCCTGAGTCATGGAATCAGCACGGAAACAGGTCCTTCAACACACCAAGTTCACACTGACCATCAAGCATCCAATTACGTTAATCCTACTTTATTCTCCCCTCATTCCCATCAGCACCACCTAGTTTCTGCCACTCATCTATATACCGGGGCAATTTACAGTGGCTACTTAACCAACCAACTCCACACATTGTTGGATTGCGGGAGAAAAGCAGAGCACCCAGAGGAAACTCACAATGTCACAGGGAGAACATGTACACTCCACAGAGACAACAACAGAGGTCACGATTGAACTCAGGTTGCTGGCCACTGTGCTGCCTGCCCAAGTGGGAGCTACATGGTTAAAGGATCTGACATTGAGATAAACCATGAAACTGAGAGAGTATCTGCTCACTCAATAAAGATAAGGAATCCTTCGCATCACCTTTGATGAGCAGGGGAGATTTTCTGTTGTATTGGCTAATATTAATCACTCAACCAACCATCAGAACTCAACTCATTTTGTCATTGCTATTTATGACATCTTGTTCACAAAACAGTTATCGTATTTCCATACATACATTACAACACAGTTTATAATTGATGTATTACTTGATCTATAGCTTCTTGGGCCATCCTGAGATCTTTCTTTCCATTGGGGTTTCCACAAACAATGTCTTCTTATCTAAACTTATGCCCTCTCACTATCAAATTATTTGTCAATAAATATATAATTTCCTTTACAAATTACTGTGTGAAAGTGGCAGCACTGCTTGGTTGTAATTACCGTATGAATTTATTAACAGCAGCATTCCCTTCATTTTCTCTCAGTTCTATATCTTTTGTTGATGTTAATTGTATTAACATTTTCTTTTTATGCCTTTGCAAACCAATGTTTCAAGTGTGACCATTCAATATTTGGTGCTCCGGTATTTTCATTCATCATACACATCGGCAACATTAAAAGTCCATCACGGATTTAGGATGTTGATGCAGAAATGCTACTCCTTAGTGACTTGCATACAAATGAACAGTTTTACTGTAATTATCTTGGAACCATTTAAATTTGCATATAGAAGATCTCGCTCTAAGATGGTGGATTATATTTAACACTGAAGCCAAAACTTCAAAGAAAAACACTCATAAATTAATTTAACAATTCCAGCTTGTCTGATACTAAGCCATGACTGTTAATTTCCATTCCATATATTTATTCTGTAAATGACAGTAATTATTTTTATATATTTAAACAGTACAATATCGAATAAAAGATTCCATAAACTAGCCTTTCAGCTGTTACCATTTTGAAAATATCCTAATTCAAAGAAATACACTTAAAATGTAATTCAGCTTATTATTTTTGTGCTAGAACACTTTAATATTTATTTTGAAATATTTATTCCATTTTCATTCTGAATCAAAACAAGTTTGGGTGAAGCTTTCCAACTATAACTAAAATTGACTTACAATTTCTGTGGATACTTATGCTATTATTTTTTTAATGTACAGATCTGCAAATTTCACACAGGTTTTCATGGCTGTTGTCTTGAACTCCTGTAGTTGCATTCATTAGCATAAAACCATATGCTACTGACCTACTTGTACTAAAAACACCACTGCAGGCTTTAAGTTAACAGTTTGGCATGTACTCTTTAGTGGCAGACTGGGGAAAAACAGGCAAGAAAGGAATAATGTTTGACTGTCATTCATCTACATATTACTTCACTGCATTTTTCAGCATATTATTTTGATTGTATTTGTACAGATATGCAGATTAATTGGCTACTGTAAATTACCCCTGGTGTGGCTGGGTGGTTGGAGGGCAGTTGATGGAGATTGTTAGAGAAAAAGTTACAGGGAAAAATTGGGGGAATGGGATTGATGGGATTATCCTGAGAGCCAGCATAGACTCAATGGCTTAATGGCCTCTGAAGCTGTAAGAAAATATGAGAAAATATTCCAGGTTAAACCTGTTTTCAATTGCACAGAATCTTTCTTTACCATTATGAAAGGAATTTTTAGGCCCATGTGTTGTAGAGGTTGTGGACAATTATCATGTCTACAGCTGATAAGGAAGCAACTGTAATATAGACAATGTGACAATTGCTGCCTGCTGCCTAGAAGCTGGATTTATCTACACATCAGTAACACCAAATGAAGGGTCTGCACTGTCACTTTGATATTTTTCACACTCTCAGCCTCTGTAACCAGTATTATTAGATAATTTGCTTAATTTCCTTTCATTGGTTTTATTAACAAAGATCAGTGGCAAGCTACAGGTTGTGATCACTGTTCAATTGATCAACCCACAGCTTGCCATGGTTTGAGCCCAGTTCATTGCTCGGGGGAGTGCCTAGACATATTGGAGAGCACAGTTTCCCCCTCACACTGCATCTTCCTTCACCTCCAGGGCAGTATTTTTTGTTGGTATACTCTGGCCATTGTGGAAAGAGTTAATTAAGGTCTGCCTTTCTCTGCAACAGTTAATGGTGCAACGACACAACAGCTAAGAGTTTTCATTGGGGTCTCGAAGTGAGCTGCTGAGGTCTTGTCTTGGCACATGAATCTGTGCAGTAGAAGTCATAGTGCTATTTTTAATAAATTTTAGCCCAATTGCCAGTTGAGATCAGACTGGGCGTTAGTGCTCAACGCAAAATGTACTTAGCACACCATAAGAAGATGAGTTCCAACTTCTGGAGATATGTCTTATGGTGGGTTAATGGTCAGTAGGCAGCATTGTCCATGTACAATGCTGACTTTCTTTAGCTCTCTCATGTGCTGTTCCTTTGTCCTGCACTAACCATGGTATCAAATGGTGGCCCCATTGAAAAAGCCACACCCTATCCTGAAATCCCAGGACTCTAGCTGTGGCCAGGGAAAGCAAGTTATGAATTCCTTTTGATGGACAAAACATGAAAGCAAATCAGAATCAGGTGCAGACCTCTGTGGGGATAAAGAAATGATAAAAAATATGTTTAGGAAATTTATAAGCCCCTCAAATAATGGTAACAAGATCCTTCCAGTTCATTATTTCTTTTCAATCCTGACCAGGTAACCTTTGCTGTGACAGTGGTCCATTAGCAGATGTTGCCTGACCTGTTGAGTTTTTCAAAAATTTTCTGTTTTTATATCAACTTTCCTGTATCTGCAGAATTTTGATATTCAGCTATGTAATATATGGCTGCATCATTAACTTGGATAAGCTTTGAATCTTTAGAGACTGTGCAGTCTGTTACATCAAATCGTGACAGATTACTGAGATTGCAGATGCACCCCTTCAGGAGAATGGCAGTGACTTTGTGGAACACAAACATCTTGCCCTTCATCACAAAGGCATCATTCACACTCACAAACTATAATATATTGAACGACCCTCTCCCTGGTTCCATCCTGCAAGGAGCCAGATAAATAAACGTTCATTACTGCCCTCACACTGACAGCTGCTGGCAGTGTTGTCCTTGCCCTGCTCTGAGTTATAGTTTGGCTTTGGCTTTAGCAGTTGCAGATTTTAGTAATATTCTATTGAAATGAACATATGTTCTTGTATGACTAAGGTATGAACAGCTTCTTCATGAGGACTTTCCTCCCCTCATACTCATCTGGTTTCCAGTAGTTTTTGCATGCATTTGTTAATTGTCTCAGAAGGCATTCCTTCGGGAATTCCTTCTAATGCACCTACACCTAGGAGCAATAGAAGGTTCTGTGCCTAAACCTTGAAGTTAGCACTTGTCAGAATGTACACTTTTACAAATTGGAGCAACTATAGGGAGCATGATGTACTTGTAGATGTGTAGCAACAGCCAGAAGAAATCAACTTGCAACTAACTACAAGTAGTGGATGAATCCCCTTAAGAAGCACATTGCTGCTGTTGCGTATGTGTTCAGCCATGTGGGGTTAAAAGATTAACTGGAGCTTTGACCTCCAAAATGGCAGTGCTGATTAAGGTCACGATCTGCATGCACTGCATACTTCTGGCAAGTGCATTCTGCATGTGTTCTTTCTCTTTACCCAATGTTGATCTCTCCAGGTGTGATTGCTAGGATGAAGCCAGCATTAAACTCACACCTGGAGAAATTTTAGAAACTCCACCATTTCCATAATGTAGATCAACACTTCTGATGAAAAGCCATTGGCTGAAAGAGAAACAGGTAATATTTCATGCCAAGGACCCTTTGTTAGAACTAGAAAAGAGAGACAATAAATTAGTTTTTGCAGAAAAGTGGGGAGAGAAGAATAGCACAAGAGGAAAATTTCTGATAGGTGAAGTTATTTCTTTGATAGGTTAATGAGGAAAGTTAGAATGAGTGAGCGTGGATGCAAAAACTGTATAGAATTACAAGAAATATCCAGCAGGCCAGGCTATGCTAATGGAGAGAAAAACTGAGCTAATGTTACCGATGGATGACCTACAGCAGAATTGATCAGTTCTGATAGAAACAGAGAAAGTGAATTAACTGGATGGCAACTGAAAGTTTAGTGTCACACCATGCACTGAGTGCAGGTATTCTGCAAAGCAGTTAGCTAATCTGCATTTGGGTTCTTCACTGCAGATGAGATCATGTTGTGAGCACCAATTGTAGTACACGAGATTGCAAAAAGTGTAAGTGAATCACTGCTTTGCCTGGAAGCACTGTTTGGATTCCTGAAAAGAACAGGTAAAAAGAAAGGTGTTGTATCTCCAGCAGTTGCATAGGAAAGTGACATCAGAAGAGACTAAAGAGCAGATCTGGGAGCTTCAATGTGAAAAGTCTCTTTAGAATGCTGCAACAGGAGGGGAGTGAAAGATGTAATCTCACTGAAGGTGGCAGAAATTGCAACGTATGATCCATTGAATGTTGAGGCTGGCAGGGAAAAAAAGTAAGATTCTTGTTCTGTCCAGGAGAAGAGGAGGCAATTGCAGCGGTGTGGGAAATAGATACAAGTGGTCATTGGGCCCTGTCAAGTACAGTAGAGGTGAAACTATGGTTCAGGAAGAAGGAAGACATTTCAGAGGCATCTGTGTGGTAAGTCTTGTCATTAGCACAGATACAACATATACAGTGGAATTAGGAGAATGTAAGAGGCTGGGTGGGAGGAAGTATAGTCGAGATAGCTGTGGGAATCTATGGTCTTATAACAAATATTTGTCACTACTGTATTCCTGAGACAAAGACAGAGAGGTCCAGGAAAGGAAGGAATGAGTCAGAAGTGGACCATGTGAAAGTGAGAGTGGGATGGAAATTAGCAGCAAAAGTAATAAAACTTTTTGAATTCCATACTTAAGGAAGAGGTTTATTTACACAATGACATGAAAACCATTCACATTTGGGCATCTCGAGCTAATGCTTCAAATTGAATATTTGAGACTGCCTGTGACAATATTACATTGCTGCAAAGCAATCACACCACAAGACTCTACTGTCCAGTAGAATCTCAAAATGAACTCACCAGAGGGAACAGCATGTCTTATGTTTAAAAATGTATTATAACATCCAGATAGGCTTGTCCCCATCCAGTTGATTCCCACTACATCTCATCCTGTGTCAGGGTAATGAGGCTGTCATATTTGAAGAATTGTCAAGGTGCACAAGTTATCTAATGCGGGGGTAAGACTTGTAACATTGGTAAGTGGACAAGAATCCAGAGGGAGATGTAAATGTCAGGAAGCTTCTTGGTGAGTAGAGGTTACTTGTTGGTGAGTGATGAGAATGTGATGAATTTGAGGAGCACAAGTTGTTGCGGTTGTCAGAATACATCTTGGCCATGTAGGGGAGATAATTGATCTTGTTGGATACCACCTTCAGATCCTGACATTGACTCCATTGACTTACTGCCATATGAGTTTGTGTTTGGATGGTATTATGGCTTCCTGTGGTATCTGAAATAAAGATGAGTCCAAGTACAGAAAGGAGATAGCGAACTCAGTCACATGGTGTCATGACAACAACCTTTTCCTCAATGTCAGTAAAACAAAAGAGCTAGTTATTGACTTCAGGAAGGCGCACATGCACCTGTTTACATCAAAGGTGCTGAGGTCGAGAGGGTTGAGAGCTTCAAGTTCCATGGAGTGAGCATCATCAATAGCCTGTCCTGCTCCAACAACATAGATGCCACGGCCAAGAAAGCTCACCAGCACCTCTACTTACTCAGGAGGCTAAAGAAATTTGACATGTCTGTGTCATCCCTCACCAACTTTTATCAATGCACAATAGAAAGCATCCTATCCAGATGCATCATGGCTTGGTACGGCAACTGCTCTGCCCATGACTGCAAGAAACTGCAGAGTTGTGGACATAGCTCAGCACATCACGGAAACCAGCATCCCCTCCATAGGTTCTGTCTATACTTCTCGCTGTCTGGGTAAAGCAGCCAGCATAATCAAAGACCACACCTGTTATGTTTTTTCTTCATCAAGAGACAAACTTCGTGTGGGTTTAACATCTGAACATTTATTAAAACAACAACAGACTGGCTGCAACCGACAGGCTGACTTGCTTTCCCACTCTTTTACAGCCACTTCCTGTTCCCTCATGTGACCCCTTGCATTGTCTACTGGGAACTATATTTCTTTATTATAACTACATAACAACACATAATAACACATCTTCCCCCTTTAAAGAAAAACAAACACAATACTTTGTCTTTATAAACCTGCCAAGAACCCTTGTCCACTCAGCATCTTTCAATCAGTCTCTAAGGTGGTTTAATGGTCCTTTTTGGTCTGGTACTTGTTTTCGCAGGTGTGTTGCTTTCATTTGCTGCATTACTATTGGTGTTTTCCTGGGAACTCTGGTCCACATGTTCATTTTCTCCGTATGCTGGTCCCTTTGGTCTACTGACAGGGGACGGGTCACAGCCATGGGTTGGAGCTTATGGTCATAGATCCACACAGTTCATCCTCAGAGGTGTCCCTTGCTCCATGTGAATCTGGTATGAATGTAAATTTACTTCCTCTTGCACAACTCCTTGCATGGACCATGTGCCAGAATCATGATCTCTGATTCATACTTGATCCCCAGGCTTCAAGACTGGTAGGCTTTTTGCTGTCTTGTCATGATTCTGTTTCTGGTTTTCTTTCCCTTCCTCCTTAGCCTGTTCGACCTTGTGTGCTCCTTCAGGTGTCAACAGGTTTTCATGTATTGGAAAGTTAGTGCGTATGCATTGACCCATCAGCATTCAGGCTGGTGAAAGGCCGTTCGGCAGTGGCGCACTTCTGTAAATCATTAGACTTCTATGGAAATCCTCTCTTCCATTTTGCGCTTTCTTCATGAGGCCCTTCACCACCTTAACTGAACTCTCTGCTAGGCCATAAGATTTTGGGTGATGTGGTCTTGAGGTTATATGTCGAAACCCCCAAACATTGGTAAAGGACTCAAATTCACAGCTTGAAAATTGTGGACCATAATCTGATACTACTTCACATGGAATTCCATGCCTCGAAAACACAGCTTTCAGGAACGTGATAACTGCTTTGCTGGATGTTGATTGCAGTGTTGCAACCTCTGGGTAATTGGAAAAGTAGTCTGTTGCAACAATATGGCTCTTCCCATTACAGTCAAACAAATCCACTCCAACTTTGAAATACGGCCTGTCTGGTACAGGGTGTGGTGTAGGTTTTGCTTGCTGCTTTGGTCCATAGGTAAGGCATATTTCACATGAAGCAGTAGTCCAGCTGATGTCTTGGTTCATTCTTGGCCAGTACATCACTTCACGTGCTCTATGTTTACAGTTTTCCTCCCCAAGATGCCCTTCGTGTATCTTCTGAAACATCTCCTTGCGTAGTGACACTGGAATCACAAACCTGTTCCCTTTGAAGACCATATCTTTCACTACTGACAGCTCAGCTCTGCATGCCCAAATAAGCCCGAATACACATTGAACAGTCATCCTTTGCTGCTGGCCATCCTTTCCATATCATATCATTGAGTACTTTCATTATTTCATCTGCCTCTGCTACTTTCCTAATCTGCTCTATTCTATCCGGAGATACTGGAAGAGAGGTGACAATCAAGTCAACATAGGCCTGTATATCTGCATTAACCTGTTGGTCTCTCTTTTCTGTCTTGTGGACTGCTCGAGACAGCGCATCAGCAGCAAACATATATTTTCCCGGTGTGTAGATCGTCTTCACATCATATTTCTGCAGTCTTCTCAGCATGCGCTGTATCCTCATGGGATAGTCATTCAGTGGTTTGGACATAATTGAGACCAATGGTTTATGGTCTGTCTCCACTTCAATAGCTTGCCCATAGATGTACTGATGGAATCTTTCACATGCATATGTACTGGAGAGAAGCTCTTTCTCTATCTGTGCATAGTTGGCTTCCGCACTTCTTAAAGCCCTTAACGCATAGGCCACAGGTTGCCATGTGCCATCATGCTGCTGCAGTAGTACTGATCCAAGGCCATGCAGGGACGCATCAGCTGATATCCTGATACACCTTTCCGGATCATAAAACTTCAGCACGGGCTCTTCAGTTAGGACCCTTTTCAATGTCTGGAAACACTCTCCTTGCTCATGAGACCAAATCCATTCATTTTTGTTTCTCAAGGAGTGACCTAAGTGGTGCTGACACTGTTGACAGTCGAGGGCTGAACTTAGCCAGGTAAGTCACCATCCCTAAGAAACGTCTCACCTCCTCTGTTTTGGGGCCTCTCCATGTTTTCAATGGCTGATGTCTTTCTTGGGTCAGGCTTCACTCCCTCTTCAGCTATGATATCTCCTATGAAGATCAGTGTCTTAACACCAAACTCACATTTCTCTTTATTTAATTTCAAATTGACATTCCTAGTCATGTCAAGTACTTGTCTCAATCGAGTATCGTGTTCCTCCTTGATGGACCCCCAGACGATGATGTCATCCATCATGGTCTCGACAGCAGGTATGCCCTCAAAAATCATGTGGATGGTTTTATGGTAGACTTCTTTCTGGTGCAGACAGGAGCCCATATGGCAGCTGACGATAACAATATCTTCCATGTGGTGTGTTAAAAGTACACAGTCTCGAACTTGTTTCATCCATCTTCACCTGCTAAAACCCAGATGATGCATCGAGCTTGCTAAACCAATTGGCACCTGAAAACCAGGACATGATCTCCTCCCATGTTGACAATTTAAAATGCTCTCTCTTGATGGCTTTATTGGGATTTCTTGGGTCTAGACATATTCGCAATGCTCCATTTTTCTTTTGCGCAATGACCAGTGAAATCACCTAATCTGTTGGTTCTTCAATTTTCTGTACGACATTCATTCATTCCATGCGTGCTAGTTCTTGTTTAAGTTTATCTCTAAGTTGAAAGGGAACTTTCCTGCTTGCATGGACAACAGGAGCCACTGCCTCATCTATGTGAATTTTGTGTACACCAGGTAAGCATCCGAGCCCCTCAAAGACATCTGCATACTCTTCCATGAGTGTTGTGTGGTCATCTTTGGTATGTGAAGCTACTATGAAAACTCTTTTCATTAGGTTGAGCTTTTCACATGCACTCAGACCTAATATTGGCTGTACTCTCTTTTCTACAATCAGTAGCTGTGATTTTAAGTGCTGCCCCTTGTGCTTAAAGGTCACCATACAGCCCCCTTTTACTGGAACTTTCTCTCCAGTGTAGCCTGTCACTTTTAACTTCACAGGGTAAATCTTACTCTTTATTGTGAGAGTCTCATAATCATCCATGGATAACAGATTCACCTGAGCTCCAGTGTCAACCTTGAATGGAATTACTGTCTCATTCATAGTTACTGGAACAATCCAGCACCCACAGTCTGTACAGAATCCACAAAGAACTCCTCCATTTTCTCATCAACCGTGTGCACCTTTCTCTTGTTAGCCCAAGTTTTGCAGCACCTTGCAAAGTGATTCTTCTTCCCACAACTATTGCAGGACTTCCCATAAGCAGGACACATCTTTGGAAAGTGTCTACCTCTACATTTGCTGCATTTGCTGTTTGAGCCTTCCTCTTTTATTTGCTGTTGCTTTTGGAAATGCCTTGGGAGCTGCTTCTCTGTTTTCACAGCATGTACTGTTGTGTCTGCTCTGTACAGCTCCTTAGTTTGTGCTTGTGTGGTTTCTGCTGACCTACACATATTCACCGCCTTTTCCAGGGTCAAATCTTTTTCACGCAACAGTCCTTCTCTGAGTCCATTATCTGGAATTCCACAAACTATTCTGTCTTTAACTTGTGAGCTTCTCAAATCTCCAAATTCACAAGACTTAGTCAGTGTGTGAAGCTCAGCTAAGTATTGGTCGAAGCTAACACCTTATTTCTGGTCACAGGAAAAGAAATTATATCTCTCAAATGTGATGTTTTTACTTGGGATAAAATACTCCTCAAATTTTTCCATCAAAGTGCCCAACTCAAAAGCAGTCTCTTCAATTTGAAAGCTGTTATAGAAGTTCAAATCATCTTTGCCAATCACGTGCAGAAAAATAGATGCTTTCAATTTTTCATCGTTCCTTCCTGCTCCACTAGCATCTAAATATATGTTGAATCGCTGTTTGAAGCGTTTCCAATTATCGGCCAGATTGCCAGTAAACTGCATAGGCTTGGGAAGACTTAGCTTATCCATAACGGGAGCTCTTGGCTTCGCACCTGAATCTCTCTTGGCAAATCCGGTGACTGCTGAACTTCTCTGTCTTTTTACATCTTTTCTTTAGTACTCACTGAGTCTCTTTATCAATTGCACACAGTATTCATCTACTCTCTTGTTCAGACCTCACACCATCTTCTGACACCATGTTATGTTTGTTCTTCATCAAGAGACAAACTTCACATGGGTCTAACATCTGAACACTTATTAAAACAACAGCAACAGACTGGCTGCAACCGACAGGCTGGCTTGCTTTCCCGCTCTTTTACAGCCACTTCCTGTTCCCCCATGTGACCCCTTGCATTGCCTACTGGGAACTGTAGTTCTTTATTATAACTACATAACAATACATAATAACACACCACCCACCCCGGACATTATCTCTCCTCCCTTCTCCCAACGGGCAGCAGCTACAAAAACCTGAAAGTACGCACCACCAGGTTCAAGGACAGCTTCTATCCCGCTACTATAATACCACTGAACGGTTACCTAGTACGGTAAGATGGACTCTTGACCTTACAATCTAATTTATTAGGACCTTGCACCTCATTGTCTACCTGCACTGCACTTTCTCTGTAGCTGTTGCACTTATTCTGCATTTTGTTATTGTTATACCTTGTACTACCTCAATGCACTGTGTAATGAATTAATCTGTATGAACGGTATGCAAGACAAGTTTTTCAGTGTACCTCGGTACATGCGACAAAAGTAAACCAATTCCAATTCCAAGCTAGGTACCGTATCAGTATTTTATCTTCTTCATCAAAGTCTCCTGTCAAAAAACCTTAAAGCCCTATTCCTTTCATGTTCTGCATTCCTGTGTTTTTCCAAATCAGTTTCATTTGGAAAATGACTGCCAACACCATTTCCAGCTACAATGCACTGGCCCTTTAAGAGTTCCAGCCAGATTTAAGCAGCACAGATGATCTTTAATGGGTGTCAGCCGCTCAGGATATCAGCTCCCTCATACTGCATCCGGCCAGTGAACAGAACAATTAGCACTGGCCGGATACTGTAATTTTTCAAATATGGAGCCAGCCCAACGTTGGCAAACTGCCTGCTTTGCAATGAACTGACATGGGTTAATCATGCATTGGGATCCTTGTATCCATGTTTCAGGTTTAACCAATTGATCCTTCTTCAGATCCAAATAAAATGACTTTGTCAAAATGTCAGTTCTAAAGTTGTTTTAAAGTAAAAAACAATCTTAATTTATCCAACAATTTAAACCAAGTAGTACAAACAGTGTGGCAAAATAAGCATTCCATCTTAAAATGAGTTGTTTGAGTTAAGTAGCCTTAAAAGCGGGCTTTTCTTTTACAGAAGCAGCCCGGCAGCCATTGGAGCAGCAGTGTCCTTTCAGGTCTGGTGAGTGTATTTAAAAAGCTAGTGTGTTTCGCGGGCTTTTCTTTTACAGAAGCAGCCCGGCAGCCGTTGGAGCAGCAGTTCCCTTTCAGGTCTGGTGAGTGTATTTAAAAAGCTTATTAAGTGGAGGGCAACTGAAGGGTTAAACAGAGTGTTGAGTGCTTGATTAGAGGGAGTGTGTACTTGAGGTAATTGGCAGGGACAAATATAAGGAGGAGAAACTGAAGAGGAGTGACTAGTGTGTGAGTGGCTCAGGGTAGAAGTGGGGCTTTGGTGAGCAGAGGCTGAGGAAGTGCTTGCTCCCAGAGAGGTGAGGCTGGTAAGTTCCTTTAATTTAATTAACTTAGGAGTAGGAAGTGATGGCAGCAGTTAGGGTAGTCACGTGCTCTGTATGCAGTATGTGGGAAGTCAGGGACCGCACACTTGTCCCTGATGACCACACCTGTAAAAGGTGCATCCAGCTGTAACTCTTGACAAACTGAGTTAGGGAGCTGGATGAACTCTGGATCATTTGAGGCAGAAATAGACAGGAGTTTCAAGGAGATAGTCCTCCCTAAAAGTCAGGAGCCAGGTAGCTGGGTGACTGTCAGGAAAGGGAAGGGGTATGGACAGAAAGAGTAGAGCACCCCTGTGGCTGTTCCTGTCAACAATAAGTATACCATTTTGGATACTTTTGGGGATGATGTACCAGGGACAAGCTGCAGTGGTTGTGTCTCTCCCACTGAGATGGGACCCTTCCCTCAGGAAGGAGGGAAAAGAGAAGGGCAGTAGTGATAGGGGATTTGATAGTTAGGGGGACAGATAGGAGGTTCTGTGGGAGAGATTAAGAATCCTGGATGGTCTGTTGCCTCCCTGGTACCAGGGTCTGTGATATCTTGGACTGAGTTCTTGATCCTCTCAGGAGAGAGGGTGAGCAGCCAGATGTTTGGTCCCTATGTGGACCACATGATGTGAATAGGAAAGAGGAGGGGGTCCTGCAAAAAAAGTTTAGAGAATTAGGTGCAAAGTTGAAGGACAGGGCCTCCAAGGTTGCATTCTCAGGATTGCTACCTGTGCCATGAGCTAGTGAGGCTAGAACTAGGAGGATCATGTGGCTAAGGAATTGGTGCAGGAGGGAGGGCTTCATGTTTCTAGACAATTGGGCTTCCTTCCAGGGAAGGTAGGACCTGTTCTGATGGGATGGTTTGCACCTGAACTAGAGGGGGATTAACATTCTTGTGGGTAGGTTTGCTAGTGCTGCTCTAGGGGTTTAAACTAGATTTTCAGGGGGAGGGGAACCAGTGTGTTAGAGCAGATAGTGAGGTGGAGGAGGAAAGATCATGTGAGGACTGCTGGTATTGACAAAAATCAAAGGTTAGTATGTGATAGAAATGTTCTCAGGTGCATCTATTTCAATGCAAGAAGTATTGTGGGTAAGGCAGATGAGCTTGGGGTGTGGATTGGCATGTGGGATTATGACATTATCTCTATCAGTGAGACTTCAATGCAGGAGGGCCAGGACTGGCAGTTTAATGTTCTGGGGTTCTGTTGTTTCAGATGTGATAGAGGGGGAGGGATGAAAGGGGAGGAGTGGCATTACTGGTCAGGGAAAATCACAGCTGTGCATAGACAGGACAGCCCAGAGGGCTTGTCTACAGACTCCATGTGGGTGGAGCTGAGGAATGGGAAAGGTGTGGCCATACTAATAGGGTTGTACTATAAACTGCCCAATAGTCAGAGAATTAGGGGAACATATCTGTAGTGAGATAGACTGATGTAAGAAACAAAGTTGTAATAGTAGGGGATTTTAACTTTCCACATATTGACTGGGACTCCCACACTGTAAAAGGGCTGGATAGCTTGGAATTTGTCAAATGTGTAGGAAAATTTTCTAAATCAATATATAGAGGTACTAACAAGAGAATGTAATACTTGATTTCCTATTGGGGAACTAGACAGGTGAGGTGACAAGTATGTGTAGGTGAGCATTTTGGGTCCAGTGACCATAACGTCATTAGTTTCAAGTTAATTATGGATAAGGATGGGTCTGGTCCTCGAGTTGAGGTTCTAAATTGGAGAGGCCAATTATGTGGAAATGAGGAAGGATCTAGGAAGAGTGGATTGGGGTAAGTTGTTTTCTGGCAAGGATGTGTTCAGTAAGTGGAAGGCCTTCAAAGGTGAAATTTTGAGAGTGCAGAATTTGCATGTTCTGCCCAGGATTAAAGGCAAAGTTAACAGGCATAGGGAACCTTGGGTTTTCAAGGGATATTGGTGATCTGGTTAAGAAAGAGGTGTATAGCAGGTGTATAACAACTAGGAACAAATGAGGTACTTGAAGAGTATAGGGAAAAAGTAAGAAAATACTAAAAGTCAGGAAGGCAAAAAGTCATTAGGTTGCTTTGGCAGATACAAGTATATTATGAGTAAGTGACAAAATTGATCCCCTAGAAGATCAGTGGTTGTGTATGTGTGAAGCCTCAGGAGATGAGGGAGATCTTAGTTTTTTTGCATTAGTATTTACTCAGGAAACTGGCATAGTGGATATGGAAGGAAGGGAAATAAGCAGTAGTGTCATGGAACACAGATTAGAGGAGGAGGTGCTTGTTGTCTTGCAGCGAATAAAGGTAGATAAATCCCCTGGGCCTGACATGATTTTTTTCTCAGACCTTGAGAGACTAGTGTAGAAATTGCAGGGGCCCTGGCAGATATATTTAAAATGCCCATAGCCAAGGGTGCAGTACTGGAGGGTAGCCCATTTTGTTCTGTTGTTTAAAAAGGCTCTAAAAGTAAACCAGGTAATTATAGGCCAGTGAGCCTGACATCAGCTGTGGGTAAATTATTGGAAGGTGTTCTGAGAGAGGACATACAAGTATTTGGACAGCCAAGGGCTGATTAAGGATAGTCAGCATAGCTTTGTGCATGGTAGATGGTGTTTAACAAATCTTGGAGAGTTTTGAGGTGGTTACCAAGAAAGTAAGGAAGGAAAGGCTGTGGATGTTGTCTACATGGACTTTGACAAGGTCCCACATGGGAGGTTAGTTCAGAAGATTCAGACACTAGGTATCCATGGAAAGGTTGTAAACTAGATTCAAACTTCTCTGGGAGAAGAGTGGTAGTGGATGGTGGTTCTCAGACTGGAGGCCTTTGACTAGTGGTGTGCCTCGGGGATCTGTGCTGGGGCCATTGTTGTCTATCACAATGATCTAGATGTGATAAATTGGATCAGCAAGTTTGCTGATGATACTAAGATTGGAGGCATAGTGGACAGTGAGGAAGGCTTTCAAGCTTGCAGAGGGATCTGAACCAACTGGAAAAATGGTCCAGAAAATGGCAGATGGAATTTAATGCAGACAAGTGTGAGGTGTTGCATTTTGGAAGGACAAATCAAGGGAGGACATACACAGTAAATGATAGGGCACTGAGGAGTGTGGAGAAACAAAGGGATCTGGGAGTTCAGATACATAATTCCCTGAAAGTAGAGTCACAGGTAGACAGGGTTGTAAAGAAGGCTTTTGGCATCCTAGCATTCATAAATCAAAGTGTTGAGTATAGGAGTTGGGATGTTACGGTGAGGTTGTATAAGACATTAGTGAGACCAAATCTGGAGTATTGTGGGCAGTTCTGGTCACCTAACTACAGGAAGGATATCATAAGATTGAAAGAGTGCAGAGAAGATTTACGAGAATGTTGCTGGGTCTTCAGGAGTTGAGTTGCAGGGAAAGATTGAACAGGTTAGGACTTTATTCCTTGGAGTGCAGAAGAATGAGGGGAGATTTGATACAGGTTTACAAAATTATGAAGGGTATAGAGTTAATGCAAGTAGGCTCTTTCCACCAAGATTAGGAGAGAAGTACAAGAGGACATGGCTTTAGGGGGAACTTCACTTAGTGGTGGGAGCGTGGAACAGACTACCATCTGATGTGGGCTCGCTCTTGAGTTTTAAGAATAAATTGGATAGATATATGGATGGGAGAGGTCTGGAGGGTTATGGACTGGGTGCAGGTAAATGGGACTATCGGAATAATGTTTCGGCACTGACTAGAATGGCTGAATGGACTTTTCTATGTTCTATCTTCTATGGTTCTAAACTAAGAAGAGTGGATTGTATTCACACGTTAAGACAGCTGCATGAAAATTTAGGTTGCCTGATTTTTTTTCTTTTTCTCTCTCATATGCACTCTCTCTCCCAATTTGACAGCACTTTCATTTAGATGGATAATCAATGTAAACTACTGGGGCTGTACCTTTATCTGGCAAGTTAATGTGGCAGAAGTTATCAATGATGTTAACCAAAAGTCAAAAGCTCCATTCCCTTCTCCCTTGAATCTCACTTACAGCAATTTACAACAGTACATTTAGTAAATTTTTTGACAAATGTACAGAAATTCATAAAGTATTGAGTCAAAAGGCCAAAATCTAAAGTAACTAGAGAATTTTTGGAACTACCATGGTCACAACTTTGCATTTGATACATGTTGTTTGAGTATATTCACTGAATTCACATAGAAAATTGAAAATGCTTTCTGATAAATGGAATTTGTCAAAATCATTCTATATCAGAATCAAATGAATTTGGGAGATTAAGCCCTGAACCAACTGGTATTCCTTATACATGCAATGTTAGAAAGGCAGGTAGAAGAGCTTGGGGGAACTTGGGATCCAAGGCTCTCAAATAATTTTTTTTTGAATCCTCCTGGTATCTGAAGTCACTGATCTTGTAAAATACTCAACTAAAAACTGTGGGCCAACTCATGTTGACTGAAATTCTAAGAAATAGAAACAGGAGTGGGTCATACCTTCTTGCATCTGTTCCATTGTTCAATAAGACATAGCTCTGCTTTTACTTCAGTGCCACCTTCCCACACTAACCCCAAATCTCTTTATTCTCTTAATATCTAAATGTCAATGCACTTCTGAATTAAAACTAGAACCTCCACATCCCACTTGGGTAGAAAATTCCAAATATTCATGATTTTCTGAGTAAATTTTCTCATCCCTGTCCTGAAAGGCCAACCCTTTATTTTGGGACCCTGCTTCTAGTCTGTCAAGCTATTGTAGAAATGTGTGTTTTATTGAGATCACCTCTTGTTCTTCTAAATTCTACAAAATTGTAGAATCATATATTGGGATAATATGCTAGCATAAACTGAGGAATGGTTGATGAATATAAAGGAGAGAGTAGGAAGACATGGGTCATTTTCAGGTTAGGAAGCTGAGACTAGTAGGGTGCTGGGGCTCCAGCTGTTCATGATTTGTAGTAATGATTTGGGAAAGGCAGGGTGGGAGTGGGTTGTGAGGAGGATGAAGAGTATATAGGGAATATAGATAAAATGAATGGGTAAGGATATGACATAAGAATAAATCTTGCAAACTTTTATTGCATTCCCTCTATGACAAGATTGGAGGACTTCAATTAGGAGAGATTAGGCTGGGTGTGGCTTCCCTAGAGTGAAGGAGGCTCTGAGATGAGAAAGTTGAGAGACATAGAAAAGGTAGACAGCCAGAGTCGGCTGGTGTATCTTGAGGGCTTGGGTTTAAAGTGAGAAGGTTTAAAGGGGATCTGAGGGAAACATTTTTCACACCAAGAGTGATTGGTATCTGGAATGAGCTGCCAGAGGTGGTGAAGGCAGGAACAGTAACAACATTTAAGAGGCATCTTGACAGGTACTTGCATGAGCAAGGCACAGGGAAATGGAATAAATACAGGCATGATGGTCAGCATGGGTGCAGTAGGCCAAAGGGCCTGTTTCTATGCTGTTCAATTCCATGACTGTATGACTAAATAATCCTCAAGTAGGGAAGGTTGACCTATCTTACCAGGACCACATTTACAGTTAGACATCTTTACCCTTCTAATCAAATCTTCTTTCCTTCTAATAGTTTACAATACCTCTTAGTGATCATGTACAAGGACAACCAGGTCCTTGTGCGTACAAATGCCTTTCAATTTCTCGCCATTTTAAAAATGCACTGCTTCTCTTTTTTATCAAGGTGAATGACCTTGCACTCTTCCTCACTATATACCATCTGCCACTTTGTCTATATCCTGGCTTTGTATGATCAGTAAACTTGCCTCTTGGTGCTCTACAATGCTTCCTATGAAACCTCAGCCACAACCTATAAATGGATGTTTCCATTCATTCCTACTCTATTTTCTGTCATTCATTCATCAAATCATGCAAGTTCATCTACACTGCTGGTTACAAAAAACTTCCAACAGATTTATCAAGCACAATTTGCCATCTCTAAAACCACATTATCTCTGCCTAATCCTTTTATTACTTCTAAGTCCCATGTTACCACTTCCTTAATTTCTTAGTTTTTCCCTGATACCAGGCTCACTGATCTGTAGTTCCCTGTTTTCCTTTCTCTTTCCTTAAGTGGTAGGTTTATATTTGCTACTTTCTAATCCATGGGGAAAGTTCTAAAACCTGTTGAATTTTGGAAGATGACACAGTGCATCATTATCTCCATAGCCTTTTCTTGTTCAAAACTTTGGACAAAGGGTATTGGGGCTGATGGTTCTGAAGGGAACTTTCAGCTGTTTGCAGGCATCTATTTATGCAATGATAGGCAGAAATAGATGGAAAACTAGAGGTCAAATAATGGGACATCTCACTGTCCACTCTGCTGTAAACTCACCATTGAGTTCAGTGACAGAGCACCATGCATCTCCTAATCAGCTTTGTGCCATAGGTGGCTAGTGTATGAATAGTGACCCCATTCATTTGAATGGTATTGGTCATTTATACCAAGGTACAGTGGAAAAACTTGTCTTGCAAACTGATCATGCAGGTCAATTCATTACACAGTGCAGTTACATTCTGTTAGAGTGCATTGAGGTAGTACAGGTAAAAACAATAACAGTACAGAGTAAAGTGTCACAGCTAGAGTGCAGTGCAATAAGGTGCAAGGTCACAACAAGGTAGATCATGAGGTCATAGTCCATCTCATATAGTATAAGGGAACTGTTCAATAGTCTTATCACAGTGGGGTAGAAGCTGTCCTTAAGTCTAGTGGTACGTGCCCTCAAGCTCCTTGTGACTAATCCTGTGGAAAAGCATAGTGCTTTACATATCTTAATTTGTTTGAAAGATTTGACTATCTTGTATTTTAATGGGTCTTCAATTAGACATTTTAATTGTTTGTATGTTTTTAATTATTTGACTACTATTATGCATTTGCTGTCTCTGCTGATGACCAGGGAAAATAGTGAGAAGCAGTGAGTCCAGAACAATTCAGCACATCAGTTTTCTGGTGCACAAATCTCCCACAATTGCTCTTTTCTGATTCATTTTTTTCATGATCTGGTCATCGTAAGCAGGACCCTCTAATTGCCTTGAGAAGGTGCCAGTAGGCTACTTTCTTAAACGGCTGCCATCCTTCTGGTAAAGGCCCACCCACAATGCAGTTTGGTAGGGAATTCTAGGATTTAAACCAATAGTTTTCCAAGTAAGTAGATTTAACTTGGAGATGAAATTGTAGGAGGTGGCAATCCCATGTCTTTTCCTTGGTGGTAGTCTGTGGGGTTGGGTGAAGTAGCTCAGGGAGAAACCCCTGTGCATTTCAGATCATACACATTGTAGCCATTGTGCACTGGTGATAGAGGGAATGAATGTTTAATGTGATGAATGGGGTACCAATCAAGTAGGCTACTTTAACCAGGATGGTGCTGAGATTCTTGAAAGTTTCCCATCTGGACAAGTGGAGAGTATTCCATCAAACTCCTGTGACTTGTAGATGATGGATAGGTTTTAGGGTGTTGGGATGGTGTGGCTAATCCTGGATTTTCTCTTAATATGATCACCCCATGATGTGATGGAGCAGGAGTTGGCAGTGGTAATGAGTGTCAAGGGTAGGTGGTTAGACTCTTTTGTTGGAGATGGTCATAGCCTGGCAATTTTCCTTTGCAGATATTACTTGCCACTTACCAGCCATGCCTGAATGTTGTCTTGATCTTGTTGCACACTGATGTGAACTTCATTTTATGAGGAAATGCAAATAGAATTAAGCATCTTGTAATAATCAAACTCTTCCCACTTTTGATTTTATAATAGAAGAATGGTCCTTGGGAGTGAAGTAATTTAGGCTGGTTGGGCCAATTAACCTACACTAAGAAATGCATGCAGCTGTGGGCTGGGATGATTGACCTCTAATAACCAAAACTGTCTTCCTTCATGGGATGTTTGACTCCACCCTTGACATTTATTGCCATTGGCAGTTTCTGTGGTGTCAGATCATAAGATATGTTATTTATTCATCACATGTACATCAAAACAGTGAAATGCATCTTCTTGCATTACTGAGAATGTGCATAATTACCAAACTGAAACCAATATAAATACCATTAGCTACAAGAGCAGATATACAGCTGGGTATCTTGCATTGAATGATTCACCTCCTAACACCCTAAATCTTTCCATTTACTTCAGTTTTACCATGGCTCTTTGATGACAATGGCAGTCACTCTCACCTCAGCTCTGGAATTCAGTTCCTTGATCAATGTTTGGAACAAGGTTCTGATGAGGTCAAACAGTGGTCCTGGAGAAATCAAAACTGGGCACTATTGAGGAATTGGTGAATAAATGTTGCTTCATGCCCCGACACTGCTGATGATTCAGATTAGACTGGGTGGTAGTTAGCCAGATTATATTTCTCCTGTTTTGAGAACAGGAAATACCTGTGCAATTTTCCACATTCAGGTAGCTGCTGGTGTTGGAACAGCCTCACCAGAGTTGTGAATAATTCTGGAGGACAAGTCTTCAGTCCTATAGTTGGGAGGTTTATTGGCTCCAGTGATCATAGCCATTTCTTGGTATCTAGTGCTGTGAATTGATTTTGGCCAAGACTGGCTTCTGTGGATGTTGGGATGGCAAGGAATACAGCATGGATCTCCTTGTTATTTCTGCCTGGACATGGTTGTAAATGTTTCTGCTTGTCTCTAGGTTCACATGCTGGGCACCACCATCACTGCAGATGGGGTGGTCTTGGCTCTTCCTCCCATTAGCTGTTTGTTTGTTCACCACCACCAGGAATGCACAGCTTCAATCTGATCCATTGGTGGTGAGATGGCTCAGCTCTGTTTATTGCATGATAATTTTGCTGCTTAATGTGCACAAGTCCTGTGTTACACCAACACCAGGTTGGGACCTCATTTTTAGATACTCTTGGTTCTGCCCCCTTAGAATATCCTCCTTCATTCCTTGAACCAGGGTTGGAGTGATGCTAATGGTAGAGTGAAAGATAAGCTGAGCCAGGAGGTTACTGACTGGGAGTGTAGATTTCTGCTGATTGTGCACAGATCTGTTATGAGCCTCTCCAATTTAGCAGGATTGTTGTGCCACCCAAAGTAATGGAAAGTGTGCTTGGTTTCAATCATCAAGTGTTCTTGCCATGCAATGTTTGAATCACTTTGTTAGTGACACTTAGTTAATAAAATGAGAATCCCATTGGTTCCATATTTTAAAGCTAGAAACCTTAAGTGACTACTTGATCATGCTAGGTCAAATATTCCAAAATATGGCAAAGCCAGTGCAAACATTTGTAGATTAAGTGGAAAATTGCATTGAATGTAAATCAAATTTCTGCTACCATTCTCTAGTTCTTTGAAAGCTGCTTGAAACCACAAAGTTGGACATGCTCTCAAGTCAATGATTAACTGTCACCAGGTTCTGCTAACTGCAGATATTTGAGTCTTTTCATTTATTCACAGGATGTGGACATCAAAGAAGGCCAAAGTCATTGCCCATCCCCAGTTTTCCCTGAGCTGTTACTTGTAAACCATTTCAGAGTGGTTAGAATCAACCACATTGCTCTGGGTCAGAGTGCATTATTTCCTCCCACTCCAGCCATGACCCACTATCTCCAGACTCTAATCCTGATCAATCACTCTACCCCTCTGAACACATTCCCATGCCTGGCCCCTCATGATTGCTTGTTCAATACACCTCCATCTCCAACCCTGATCAGAGTTATGATCACAAGCACATTCTCCCTTCAAACCCACCAGGCCCTGCCATTGTCCAGATCAGCTAAATGGCAATGTCCATTCAGTAGCCTCTGAGGCCATTGACCTCAGGAGCTTCTAAAATTTGCAGAGGTGCTGTGTAATTCTATACCTTTGTATTTTAATTTCTAGACCTAAATTTCTTTTATATGATACACTATAATAGAAATGGTTTAACTGTTTCTGATTACCTTTTTCAAATTTAGTAAGTAACTGATTATTGCACATTGCAGTGTTATAAACATGATTTGTACTTATTCATCAATATATACAGTATATTTTCAGTGTAATTGGAGCTGAACAATCCAATGGCATATGGTCCAACCATTCCCCACATGTGTTTTTCTATATACTCTCCATTACATGAGTTTGAAATAAGGAATACATGCAAATATCACTAATTGGTGATGAGGATGGATGATCACAAGAGTATGCAATTTGTTAACAATTGAGTGAAGAGTTTGTGGGGTGAGCCTGAAGTCCAGAATCACTTATTTTAACTTTAACCTTGCATAACCTATACTGAAGGAAGCCTTCCACTGCAATTGAAATAGCACAATATTATAACAATCTAGAAAAAGAGCACATACTGGCAACATGCAAATCTAAAGGCAACAGTAAATCAAAACAATCTCATTGGTCTAATTTCTTCAGAGAAGGAGTTTTCAAGATGCCACTGAAGGGAGGTCTACTTTGAAATCAATTGAACAATGAACTTACTTGGCATTTATCCCACTGATGGCAATGGCATAATGACTTCAAAACAAAAATATGGTTAAATGATCAGTGCATTGACATGACAGCAGCACATATCTGGGTAAATTCTGCCAAGTGCTACTAACAATGAGCATGGTGTTGTTGAAGTACTGAAGATTTTAGGCCAATGGAAATATTTAATAAGTTACAATAGTCAACACTCCTGCTGGAGGAACTCCACAGGCCAGGCAGCATCTGTGGAGAAGAGCAGGCAGTCAATGTTTCTGATCAGGACACTTTTTATCCAGATTCCAGCTTCTGCAGTCCTTTGTTTCTCGAGTATTACTGTTCCACTGCAAGGTCTCCAAGGATGCCCACTGAAGAATTTTTCTTCTGATTTTCTCTGTGGGTGCTGACTAGCCTATTGGGTTCCTCCATCATAATGTTTTATCTAGATTCCAGCATCTGCAGTTCTTTATTTCTCTACAATAGTCAACAAATAGAACTACCAATGTCTGTAGCTGATACAGCAATTGACTGATTGATGCACAAAGTTGGCTCAGAATCAAAAGCAGACTGTATTTGGCATGGATGCTTCCAAACCTAGACATTGGGAAAGTATGTAGACATGTTGGAGAACACCTATAGAAGTATTAAATGTTATAATGCTCTTATTTTGTATAAAGCCAAGTAGAAACCAATCTACTATAAGCCTTGACCTGTCATGGTTGAAGAACCACATGGAGGAAGACTTGGATAAATTAGAACGAAATCAAGATCTTGTGAAAACAAGCCAGAATAACACAAGGCAACAACAATTGCAGTAGATCCAAAAGCAAGCAAGATTCATCAGCTAGGTGATGACAAGTTCGTATTGAACCATTTAGTTGATGGTTATCAGTACCTATTGCCTAGTCAACAGGGTAAAGAATTGGCAGAAAGCCAATGTTTTTGTTTTCACCAAAATAGTAACATTTTCCTCAGCTAAATGTAGGTGATGAGATTCAGAAACATCTGACTATTAATGTATGTAAGGGTCCTTGCTCCACTGAAGAATTTTTCAGTTTTGTATTGTGAAATTGTAACTGAAGATCTTTGAAGCTACAATGGGCAAGATTCTGAAAAGCATAGGTTATTCCCCTTGCAATAAAGATGGTGTATTAATAGTTGCAGGTACTAAAGAAAATCTGCAAGTAATAGAAGTGGTCAGGTGACTGTACAAATCCAATGTAAAGAAGCAAATATCCACAGGTGCAGAAAAAGGATCTTGAGCTGAGAGTAAATGCAACTAGCCAAAGAAAAAGTAATTATAAAGGCAAGAAAACCTAAAAGCATTCCAGAACTTGGGATGATACTAACCTGGATTTGACCATTTCTTGCAACATGACTGACTGTGTTTTTGTTCAGTAACTGATGAAATAACAAATAAATGGAATTGAAGGAATGAACAGAAAAAGGAATATGAGAAGAGTCTCTGCAGTGATCCTTTGCTGGTTCACTACAATATAACACGTACTGAAATTTGCTTGTGATGCTTCAAATGATAGATTAGGAAATGTAATCAGTAATGAAAAGGGACAATGGTTGAGATGAAAACAAACATGCTTGCATCACATCAAAGAGAATTTTCTTAAATTGAAAAAGGGGATTAGAAATTTGTCTTTAGAGTGAAAGTTTTCTCAGTTCCTGTTGGGCAGATCTTTCACCTTGGTCACAGATGATAAGCTTTTGTTAATAATATTTGGTTTTAAACTGAACATCAAAAGAAGCATCAACTGCAAAGATGGATCATTTTCTTATATCAATGAGTATACAGTTGAATATTAATGTTCTAAGCAAAAGGTGATTACAGAGCCATTATTAGCATAAGAATATTCAAATGTAGGAAATGAAAGTAATATCTTCATAGTAGCAGATGATTTTCCACGTGAAGCAATGGAGTTATCCTAGAAGATACCATCCTAGATTAAATATACAAAATAACTTTAGAATAATGTACTAAGCCAGACAAATTCAGGTGAATATACAAAGCTATACCAGGATATGATTTTCAGGTGGGGGCATAGAGCTGTTGCACAAAGTGTAATGAGATGAGAAATTTTAGAAAAGCATCACCAAACATCCCAGTATTGTGAACGTGAAGGCAATAGCCAGACGTTTAGTTAATTGACTGGGATCCTGAAGATCTTGAGGAAAAACTTAGTCTCTGTCAATATTACAGTTGAGCAACAAAGGCACTGTCACAATGTTGGCAATGGACAAAGAGTACACATGGATTATTGTGGGAAGGGGATTGTTAACTTCTAGTACTCATTGATGGTCACTCAAAATCAATCGAGGTGAAATATGTTGGGTCCAGAACTGAAACATAGTGCACTATTGAAGAACAGTGATCCATTTTCTCTTGCTGTGACTTACTGGTACTCTTGGATTGTTTCTCAGTTTTGTTTATGAAACAAAACATCATTAAGCACATTTATTTCACACCTGACCCAACATCAAATGGTGAGAGATCAGTGAGAGTTGTCAAACAAACACAGCAGCAACAAATGTTACAAGGCTGATCAAGTTTAACAAAGAGACACTGTATGTTGCCACATTCCACACAAGTTATATTCCTGGTAAGTTATTGATACATAGAGGGCTCAAGGTTGGTTCAGCCAAATCATGAAGGGAGAGTGGACATGAAGGAAGCATTTTAGACAAATACAATCAGGACTAACTCATTGAAAGAAATGATCCAAACAACATGATGCAATTTATACCCTAACTTCACTTAGTAAATGTGATAATCGTAAATAGGATGTTGGAATGATAATTGAATTCTGTGGCATAAAAGTATATCTTGTAGAAATAAGTAGTGTACAGGTTATTTAATGCTTGAGTTATACAGCAAAATATCAGTCACATGATGACTCTATTTCAGAGGTTGATCCACTGGAGGCTGTGGAAGAAATGACACGATCCTACTGAACTGGGTCAAGAAATTACACTTCAAGTCAAATCATTTTCAACTACTTATTATGATTAGGTTACACCCTGGTGGTAGAGCAGACACTCTGAATAAGATACTTAATTTTAGTATTAAACTCATCCTTAGCTATGTTAATGAGATTGCACAAAAATACTACTCAAACATCACACAGAACTTTTGATTACATTTTTACCTGATAGCTAATTCCAGTAGTTGCTTTAGTTTGTAACAGATTTGTAGTGCTGACTTGTGCAAATTGCTTCAAATGGAAACTTTTCCAAATCAAGTGTAATTTTGGAAGCCATGTGGGCTCAGATCAGTGCTTGCACTCAAGACAGGAACACTGCTGCAGTATTGAAAATGTAACCAAAAGCTACCACGTATAGTTTTGGTTCCTCCATTCTTAGTCCTCCTTCATCTAGCAACATCACTTTCCTCTAAGTGGAACGAACATATTACTAAACCTCTTACAAACAGAAGATTTTTTTTAATGCCAAGTACTTTTCCACTGAACAGCTCTTAGCTCTCTACAATTCCCATGAATCTCCAAAAGTTAAACTCTGACAGAGATTCCAATGTCAACAAGGAATACTTCCTGTTATCATTATGGATTTATGAAATAAATACATTAAAACCATGCAAAGCATTCAAACAAATGAGCTGATCTTGCCAGTTTAGTAATAAGCTTAATTTGAATACATTTGTCATGAAGCACTAGATTTGGAACCTCAGCTCTCAATTAACATTGAAGTAACTGGGCAATTTTTTTATTTTGGGGCAGAGAAAATGGGCATGGACAGGTTGGGCTAAGAATTCCTGCAGATGGGTATCAGCACCAAAATGTACATTTTTCCAAATATAAGGCCTCTTCTGAGTGAGCATTATGTGGCTGGGCACTTTTTTGAGATAGCTGCTTAATTTCCATTAGTCAAAGTCTGAAGTGCTTTGCAGAAGCTTCCAGCCAAATCTGTCCTCACTACCTGCATTAGTCTGTGCTAAGTTGGAACAAGGCTCTCAGGCTTTTCCTGCTTGATAATTACAGAACAGATGCCAACTGTTAGCTGATGTTCAATGTGATTCTTAAACTATCATATGACATAATAGCTGCATTGTTTCATTACTGAGATTTCTTTAGGTTTTTCTTGTATTGTACTGTCACCTCGTCCAGGAGCACTAAAGGAAACACATCCATTTATTATGTCAGTTGACATTTAACTGAATCTGAAGCATGGTACAGGTGACATCGCAATAGTTAACCACATGACATGGTTTCATGAGGTAGCAGAGACCCACCAATCTTAAGTAACAGTTGTTCTTAACAGCTACCATACATAATCCACAAGCCAAGATATACCACACCATTTGTGAACAGATAACTCAAGTGAATTTATACACTTTGGATTTAATTTTAATTCTTCAAAATTAAGCAATAGATTTCCATTTTATTTTAACATTTGAACAAAATGAATTTCATGCAAGATTATTTTCATCAAATAAACTATTTTAGGCAAAAAATTTGTTCTAAATCCTATTTCAGCAGGGTAAAGTATTATTTTGGGGAAGTTAGCTCAAAACTGTTTGCTCCTTAGATCCTAAACCTCAACTGTAGCTTGAGATATTTGCTGATAGGACATCTTCTCTAATAAGTGTACAAGGTACATTAGTCAAATGGAAAATGCAATTCACTGCACTGTTCATAAACCCCAGAAGAACTAGTAATGCAGGAAAATCTTTCAAACCACAAATTATGTTGCAATAAAATGTTTCTCTTTTGATTGTACATGAGCATGTTCTAATATACCATGATTACTATTCAGGCAAACTAATGAATGCCTTTTTGCTGTTCAGGTTAAAAGTTTAAGTAAAATGGTAACTGTGTTAACTTGAGCTTGGCTATCATTCTAATTATCGGCAACCTTGAGAAAACAATACCCTATCTGCATAGTCTGGAAACTGTGGAAATAATAATATTTCCATGGTTACTGCAAAATGTACAGCACATGAGCTAATCAGGCCAGGAAATGGAGATGAACATAAACGTGTCTTTGTGTGGGGAAATGGCCACCTGCTGGGTTAGTTTCCATTGCACACAAAAAAAATCACAAGTTGCATTGATCTGTAAGAACAGCAGAATAAACCTATATAGCTGAGAATAAAATTAGCCATAGACACTTCTGGAATGAAGTTCAAGCATGATGTAATGCCCAGAAATTGTTGAATCTTCAGTGAATTTGTTCCAGCATGGGACTGGCCTACTGTTTTGGAAAGGCTTACACAGTGTTCAGACTCATAATAAATTTTGTAGTCTCAATCTATAGGGAGAATGGGGAAAACAAGAGTGGGATTCCTTCAGCTTCTGCTGAATTTTACAAGTGGGTATAAATGAAACATTTTATCACTGTGGTCCAGACTAAAGGGTTGGCCAATGAGTAGTAACCGCTGCTAGAAGGGGAATAAAGAGAGGGAATAGTTGGAGATACAAAAGACTGCAGGTGCTGGAATCTGGAGCAAAAAAAAACTGCTGGGAGAACTCAGCAGGACAAGTGAAGGGAAATGGAAAGCTGATATTTCAGATCGAGACCCTTTATCTGGACTGAAACATAGAAGAGGGGAGATAGCAAGTAGTGGTAAATCTGGGTTAGAACGTGATCAAAGATCAGGAGAGCAGTAGAAACCACAGAGGGAGAGCAGTAAGAGAGGGTCTTTGTAAAACTCCTTTCGAAGAGAAAAGGAAAATTTCTTCAAAGTAAGCATAGTCGAAGAGTAGGAGAGCAATGGAAAGTCGGGCACTGTGGATGAGTGGTGGGGAGAGGGTCAACTGGAAGTGTCTTAGAGAGATCAGCCAAAAAGCAGATATTTGAGGGAGGCTTCTCTTCTGGAGGACCATAGTGCAAGGAGTTATTATGACTAAGGATGGTGTGTTAGCCTATCACTGGGAGTTCTGTATCTTCCATATTTCCTTAGCAGGAGAACGTTCAGTCCATCAAGACAATGCCATCTTTTTGAGCAATCCAATTCCTCCATTAATTTTCCCTTAAACATATTGATTCTACTTCCCATACCCCCACCCCAGTTTCTACCACCTGGCAGTACACTATGGGCAATTTAACCTACCAAACTTCACCCAAGCAAACACACTCAGTCACGGGGGGAAGATTCAAATTGTACAGAGACAGCATCAAAACCAGCTTTGAACCCAAGCCACTGGCACTGCGAGGCATCATCTCTACTTGCTCACTACTGTACTTACAGCTCTGTCACAGAAGGGCCTATCACAATGGTATGGGAAACAACAAGGGGAAAAGTCAAATGTGCAGGGTGAGAAGGAGGCAATCCTGGGAGAGGAAGCAGGTACTCTGGTAAGTCAGGGGAATTAGTCCTGGTCCTTGTAGCCCTCAGTCAGCACTAGAAAGACATATGTGCTGGTTCCAACAGTTCTCACCTTTGTGTAGCTGTTACTAATGTCAATTCCTTTACACTCTCAAATCCGAGGGAGTGGTTATGGGTTAAAGCATCAAATAGCCTTGGTTGATACTTCACTATGGTGCTGAGAGAATGCAGCACACGGGGAGATAATAATTCTGTAGAAGGTGCAGAGATGGTGATGGCTGTTAACCTCTACCCATTCAGTAATATGCAAAACAACAACCAATATTAACAGTGCCATTCTATGCCCAGAGGATTCACTCCAGGAGGCCAATATCCTGAGTGAAAAGTAGTGGCCTGTGTGACTAAATCTAGTCTGTATCTCTGAAAGGGTAAGGCATAATTTGGCTGGAGCAGATGGCTGATTGGCAGCTATCAGTGTGGATACCTGATATCTGTGGCAGGTCTCACAGATAGCTCCTTAGCAAGGATGGGAGCATTTTTCCTTGAAGACACTATGAATGGTTGCTGCCTGACTCCTTTCTCCTGCTCTCAGTTCTAACAGTTTGTGCTCTTCTGCCTTACATCAACCCATTCTCCCAGTCTATATTGAAAGGGGAATGGTTACTAAAGCTTCTGTTTCTGGGAAAAACTGGTTTGTGCAGTAGCCTGCACTGAATGTTATGCTCCCAATGTGTTAGGGGCAGGGAAGGGGCTGCCAACAGTCAGCAGAGCCAAACAGTCTGCAGTGTGTTTGTCAGAGCTGCTTTAATGCAGCCAAATCATTGTTGTCAGCACCTGATAACCCATCAGTTAGGCTCAGAGAAATGTTGTGACAATGCAGACCATTCAGTCTTAATTGCACTATTTAAGGGCACATTACAAATATAACATCCAATAGGTTCAAGACTTTGGTTGGATCTGCAAGAGAAAACAGATCACAGGAACACCCAGTTGCCTCCCAAGACACAACAAATCCTGGCTGAATGTCATGTTAGGGACTGGAATGTCCCACAAACATATCATACTTCCTGATGATGGGAGGAACTCTGCCAATGACTCTAAGAAGCCAAAGCTGGATGTTGCCACAAACATTAGCTTAATAGTGTATTTCCCCACTTCCAGATTTGGTGCTCTAAATATTTAATGACCTCATCAGATCAGGGAAGGTTACCACACTGGCACATTTGCCAATATACAGTAATGTATAGTTCTTACAAGACTCTTTAGTCAACACTAACATATCACATCATGTATCAACTTCTGCATCTGGCTATTCATTATTGACATTCAAACTCATAACTGCCATTAATAAATGTTCTCCATCTATCCCTTTCAATACAACTCACTGCACTCATTTACAGGTTCCTTCTTTTTCTCCTTGTAGAAGAAATAAGCACAGAGCATCAGGAATTTGTAACCCACATCTGCAGAGGAGGTATCTTTAGAGATACCTAGAGAGAGTAAATCTATAGCCACCAGGGATCAGAAGAAAATCTTGTTACTACGCAATAGAATTCAATGTCATCCAGTACACACTCAAGTGGAATTTAAGTCAGCTGTAACAATCGTGTAAAATATCAATTGCAAGACTCTTCAGGCTCTGCACATCTGCTCAGCTAGACATAGATAATGCACCTTAAAGGGTGTTATCAAATACTTCTAGAGCAGCAACAAAGAATTTTGGATGTACTGACAGGTGCCCCAGCCACACTCTGAATGTTTGCAGAGAGTTGGGAGGAGCCTGGTTCCAGCATGAGTGGCCATATGATATTCCAGCATGATATTACAGGCATTTACAATGACGTCTTGACTGTGGAAAGACTGCCACCGGTGTGATGTATGAATCATGTATGTGCAGTCTGTCACTGAAGTTGTGCACATTTTGAATGTCATGATGCCCAACCAAGGCCATTCAGCACTCCTCTGGTCAACATCAAAGTGCAGGTAAGTCATGGGAGAGATGAGAGTGACATGGGGTTTGATCAAACACTTCCATGTCTTACATATTGTGCCCATTGCTGTAAGCACCCTCACCACCCCAATCAGTATCACAGGCTGCCTTGTGTCTTTAGCAGAGTGCTTACTGGCTCCGAAACATAGAAGACTTTGACCAAGAGGAAATTAACTATAAACGTGGAAATCTGAGCAACCTTCTTTTAAAGCCACAAGTGTTGCTCTGCACAGGGCTGTTAGGAAGAGGGAGAACACATACTGAATGTTGCAGAAATGTTGCTTTACATAATTTTAGTGTGTTAGGTTTCTGTCCAGACTCACATAGGTATTATTTCTTGATACCATTTGCCATTTTTCGGTGTAGACCATTTATGGTCAGTATGTGGACATTTGTGTGGAGCTCAGTTAACGCTGGGTGTCAAACCATGCACAGCTGCTGGCAGGATGGGCTTGCATTAGGAAAACTGATGAGAAAGAGCGTTTGGCATTGAGATGACAGGTGGCTGGAGATCTGCATCCTAACTGAAACTCATGGTGATGACCAGATCCCAGGCAACTAGGACTGTGCTATCCACCACTCCTCTCCATCTTCCTCCTGTTTCTCTGCATCCTAAGAACCTGTATCCTTCCCATCTTGTCCCACGAACCAGAGCTCCTGTGAAGTGTTCTGTGGAGTACAGTAAATCACCATTTTTTTGAAAACCTCAACTATTGTATTCAGTCAGAGACAAGGAATTAGTGCAGAGACAAGGAATTTCTTGTTGAGATGGTGCAATTGATTTTTTTCACAAATTACCAGTTTTTATCTGTAATGAAATGAAAACCAAATCCCAAATAAATGAAAATTGGTACCGTCAAATTCAGCAAAGATTTTGCAGGTCCATTTTCCCACTATATTGAAACATTTCATTTTAAGATGAAATTTCTTCCCTCATTCTCCATGTGGATGGTAGTGCAGCCAAAATGTTATTGCAAGATAAAATCTGCTGAACTGTTTTACATGTACCAGACTCAACAGTATATGGGTGGGTGATGGTTGGCATGGACTTGTGGGTCATAGGGTTTGTTCCCTTGCTGTTTGTCTCTATGACTCTATTTTCCTGCATTTTAGAAATAACTTCTGGAAAAGGAATTATCATTAACCAGCTGTATTTTGAAACAAAAATTTGCACTTTGTTCATATAATTTAAATATTAAGAAGTTTCCTTTTTTAAAAAAGAATGTTAACGCATATCTGTGAGGCATATTGCTGTGTCTTATCTTTTCTATATATGTGCAAGGTAATGTAAGTAGAAACATGACAAAAGAGTTTGTACCCTTCCACGGTGCTCTCTTGGCTTCAGGTGTTGGCAGCTGAGAACAGAGCCACAGACAGCTGGAAGACATTTCCTTGTCTTAAACTCAGAGTTGTTATTGCATTATGTGATTTGCATAATGCAACCAACAAACACAATTCCTTGCAAAACAAATTTTAGTTTATAGGTTAAAAAATCCCATCCTCCCATTCAGTGAGTGTGGGGAGAAAAGTAACAATAACAAAAATTCAGCCCTGGAGTAAAGTTCAGCTATTGCTTTGGGTTAAAAACCTTTAATTATTTTTATCATCATCTTTTCAAAAAAATTGAAACAGAATCAATAGTAATAGCCATTAGTCCACTCCAGAGAGCAGTGGATATAATGACAGTTTAACGCTGTTGGAAAATAGTACAGCAGTTCAACTACTTTAGAATTTGTTCCTTATGAACTTATGCTTTATAGTACTTTCTTTTGCTCATTAATCTGGCAATTGTCCATTCTGTCTAAATAGTGATGGGGGGTCTTTAGTCCAGGGCACAGAAAAGCATTTTGTTGCCTCCCCAGTGCTAGGGTCAAGGATGTCTCTGAGCAGGCACAGGACATTCTGAAAGGGGAGGGTAAGTAGCCAGAGGTTGGTTACCATAGTGGTACTAATAGTGTCACTATTAATGTCATAGTGGTACTAATGACACAGGCTAGAAGAGAGATGAGGTCCTGCAAAGAGAATTTAGGGAGTTAGGAAGAAAGTTAAGAAATGGACTTTTAGGGTTGTAATCTCGGATTACACTCTGTGCCAGAAATAGGAAGAGAGTACAGTTAAATGTGTGGATGAGGAGCTGGTGCAGAAGGGAGAGCTTTGTACATATGGATCATTGGGTTCTCTTCCAGGGCAGGTGCAACCTCTACAAAATAGACATGTTGCACCTAAACTGGAGAAGTACAAATATCTTCTTAGGAGATTTGCTAGTGCTAATAAGTAGGGTTTAAATTAGTGTGGCAGGGAAATGGGCACCAGAGAAGTACTGTAGGTCAGCAAGTGAGGGATTGAGAGGAAGGTAGAGTTTAGGCCAAGTAAGTCTGAAAGAAAGGACAGGCAGGGCCAGGTTAATGAACACAGTGTCACTGATGGTGTGAAGTGTATTCATTTTAAATGTAAGGTAATACTGGTAATGCAGGTGAACTCAGAGCCTGGATTAGTACATAAAACTATGATGCTATAGCCATTACAGAGATTTGGTTGAGAGAAGGACAGGACTGGCAGCTCAATGTTCCAGGGTTTAGATGTTTTTGACATGATAGAGTTGAATGTAAAAGAGGTGGGTGAGTTGCACTACTGATTAGGGAGAATGTCACAGCTGCACTTTGAGAGGACACCCTGTAGGGCTCAACCAGTAAGGTCATATGGGTCAAGATCAGGAAAAAAAAAGGTGCAACCACTATGATGAGTTTAGACTATAAGCCTCCCAATAGCCAACAGGAGAGAAAGCAATATATATGTAGGCAGATCATGGAAACTTGTAAAAACAACAGGGTTGTTGTAGTGGGTAACTTCAATTTCCCCAATATTGACTGGGACTCCCTTAGTGCCAGAGGCTTCAATGAGGTGCAATTTGTTAGGTGCATCCAGGAGGGTTTCTTGAAACAATAGTCCAACCAGGGAAGGGGCCAAGTGAGCCCAGCCAGGTGATTGGAGTTTCAGTGAGAGACCACTTTGGGAACAGTGATCATAACTTCATAAGTTTTAAAGTAGTTATGAATAAGGATAAGACTGGACCCCTGGGAAAGTGCTAAATTGGTGGAAGTCTAATTACAACAGTATTAGACAGAAACTGGAAAGGGTGGATTGGGAGCAGCTGTTATTGAGTAAGTCCACACCTGACATGTGGGAGTTGTTTAAAAGCCAGCTGGTCCGAATTCAGAGCATGGACAGTCGGCATTTCAGGACACTTCAGAATTCAGAAACAACATGTTCCTGTGAGGAAGAAAGGCAAGGATTCGGGAATCCTGGATGATGAGAGATGTTGTAAGTTTAGCCAAAAAGAAAGAGGAAGCGTTTGCAAGGTTTAGGAAGCTGAAGCTGAACAGGGCTCTAAAGGAAGCAGGAAAGAACTTAAACAAGGAGGGATAAAACGGGCCATGAAATGTCCTTGGCGAGTAGTATTAAGGAAAATCCAAAGGCATTTTAAACATACATTAAAAACAAAAGGGTAGCTAGGGAAATGGTGGGACTTCTCAAGGACAAAGGAGGAAATTTATGCCTGAAGCCAGAAGAAATGATGAAGTAGTAAATGAATACTTTGCATCTGTATTCACCAAGGTGAAGGACATGGATGATACTGGGATCAGGGAGGGCGATGTTGATATTCTAGTGCATGTTAATATCAAGAAGGAGGAGGTATTAGGTCTCTTGAATTACATTAAGGAGGATAAGTCCTGAGGGCCTGATGGGATCTATCCCAGGTTATTGAGGGAGGCAAGAAAGAGGATTGCTGGAGCCTTGATATCGACCGAATAGCAAGCAAGGGTTTTCAGTTAAATATTTCACCCATAGGACAATAGCCTAGAAAAACAATGGCCTATATATTTTATTGCAAAGCTCAAAATGTACATGTGCTAAAATATCAAAACTGAACATTTTTAAACTGAAATAAGGGACTGTGTTTTTCGATGACTTTGCTTTTAAGTTCTCTGTGTGTCTGGTACCAGAAGATAGGCAGTGCCATTTAATATGTGAAATACATATCTGAACACCACTTTCATAATTTTGCAAAACATTTGAGCTAATCATGCAGAACATCTGTTTCATCAAACTTAAAAGGCTGCAGCCTATGGAGTCCAAATTGTTCATTTTCAGTTAAAATCTCACCACTCACAGCACTGTGCCAACCCAACCCTCCGCCCTCCCCTTCACCCATGATCCCTTCTTCAAACCAATCTTGACTTTCTTCCCACAGCCCCAGCAATCTCATTAGAATATTGTAGCACCAAGTACACTTACCCTCCCGCGCCATCACCCCACCAATAAAAAACATACAAATGATCACCCTGGCTCTGCCTTCTTTCTCCTACAACTCTTGGAACTATGACTTGTGATCCAGAACCAGAATTTTACTCATTTTCTTTGTTTCCTCCATCATTTCAGATCTCACAGAGGAAGTCTTTCTGTGCATTAAAGGTTTGAGGCCTGTTATATATACACATACCCAATTAGGCCTCTTGCAATGCCAACATCTTGAGAAAGCATCATAGGCTGTTAAATGTTCAGAGTACCTTTCCAAATGTGGAATAGTTTCTAGGGCATGAGAGCATATATTGGACATAGGTAGCTCTGTCTTATTTTTGAGAAATAATTATAAGTAAATTAAATTCCATAGTTAAAATGAGTGTTATGCAACAATAAATTTGAAAGTGTTTTCACAGTTTAAAATTAAGTTTAAAACCACTGTACTTCCATTTAGTTACCAATTGTGATGTAATAGATAGATGATCAGTGTTACTAAATATGCATGCTGTATAAACAAACATGTAATCATGAAGATAAATTCTTCAAGAAGATAGTGGTGATGCTTTAAGGAAGATACCAGATCTCAAGACTCTGTAAAAATGCCACCGATGCTATCACTGTAAGGTCCTCCCAATTTAGTACAGGGTCAAGCAAACCAATCTAAGTGCCTTCTGCCAGGCCAACATGCCCAGTTTTGAGACCTGATTTACACTCAGTTGGCTGTGTTGGGATAGACACATCATTGTACTCAGTTCCAAGCCCTGTTTTAGAAAGAGATTACCAAGAGAACAGAGGAAAAGATTCAAAGATGTGCTCAAAGCCTCCTTAATAAACTGCAATATTCCCACTGATTCCTGAGAATTGCCAGCCCATGACCACATTAACTGGAGAAGGAGCATTCAGGATGGTTTAGAGAACCTCAAGGCCATGTCAGTGGAATACACAGAGGCCGTGAATAATCAGCAGGAGAGGATAACCTCACAAACTATCCACCCATCCCATAAGCCACCATCCGCTCCATCTCTGGAAAAGTCTGCATTTCTCACATTGACCTCATTAACCAATTCAGAACTCACACAACCAGAGTAGAAATCATCTGTGATCCCAAGGGACTGCCTAAGAAGAAGAAAAATCAGGTCTTAAGAATGATGATGATGGATACATTTTGCATCTGTTGAAGCATTGAATACAAAGTTATTTTCTCCCCAGTGCTGCTACTAATTATTTTATTATGCCATAAATCCTTTCAAAGAATCAAGATGGATTCATATCATTGTGTTTCATGATGCTACTGTTTTCATTCACGCCATTGACAGACTTGAAAGGAATTATATGTTCCAAAATTATAGATTAATCATATTTTGTTCCACTTTTTAAAGAGTAGTTGTGACTTTTTTACTATCTTCTTTTCTTATAAGTAACTTAATAGAAAATAATTTGTTTTTCTAGATCTCCTTATCTATTTATTTCTATCGGTCTTCAGAATCATTCATAAATTGAAGGAAAAGGAACAGATGTAGAAATGTCCATCCTCTGTGCACTCCATCAAGCATTGTTAGGAAATTAACTTGGGGACTATGAAGCATGTAAACATGTGATGAATACATATAGCATATGAACACATGGACAATGTGGTTAGACAAAGTGGAATAAACAAGATGCATGTGTGTTAGCAGCTCTCCGTGTCTCTGAGTGATTAATTACGATCCTGGCATTATGTACAGTTGGAAAAAGAAGCCACACATGCATCAGAAAGATAGCCAAGAATATGCAGAAATTACTTTTTCTCTTGCCAAGAGAATTCCCAGTTGGTAATAGCTGACACAACACACCATGGTACTTTTTATTATTTTATTACTTCTGATACTAAAATAGTCATTTTGAATATTTTTCTTTGCAATCTTTAACAAGGAAAGAGGTCAAGGGATATGGGATTACTATAAAAAAAAGTGGCACTGAGGTAAAAGTCATGAACTTATTGAATGGTTGTGCAGGTGTGAGAGGCTGAATGACCCACTCTTCCTTCTATTACGTATGTTTTCTTTTGATACTAGTGGAATAAAATAGCTTATCTATCATAATGCTTTAAGCACGTTAGAGGACTAGTTTGCCTCAGGAGCTTTGTCCACATATTGTTGGAGATTATTACAATTCAACAACAATTGACGTCTTTCTAAAATCAATGTCAAGTACAACGCTCTAAGTGTTCTGCCCATAAATTACACTTCATAATTTTCATAATTATAGATTAAGAATGGGAGCATTGTATTTCATAATTCATCGTTTTATTATGACATAGAAGGAGGCTATTTGGGTCACTAAGTCTATGTCCAGTCCCAGAGTAATCCCATTGCCTCCTTTTTTTTCCCTATAACCTCTTCTCTCCAATCTCCCTTCAACACCACCCTACCCCAACAGATACTACCACCACCGACATTGTAGAAAGAATTTACAGTGGCTAATTAACCTACCAACCTACACATTTTTGGAATGTGGAAGGAAAGCAGAGCACCCACAAGAAATGCATGTGGTCACAGGGAGAACATGTAGACACCACACAGAATGCAGCAGAGGCAGGATTGAACTTGGGTCACTAGAGCTGTGAGGCAGCATCTCTACTGGCTGCACCACTGCACTGCCCAAGAATTGAACTCCACTGGGAGTTGAATGCAGTGGAATACTATGGGAACACAAAGGACAAAGATATACTCATTGGTTTAATATTATAATTGTAGGCAGGGTTGAAATGTACTGAGCCATTCAACTCCCCATTCACATAACAAGTGAATTTATGTTGGATCTTCTGATGCAAATTAAATATGCCTGTTGCCAGTGCTTTTGAAGCATTTGTCTCTCAAGCAGAGTGAGCTTTATTCAATTCCACTACACAGTGAGTGCATATGCTATTTTTTATAAAGAACGGAGAACTAACTGACATTCAGAATAGTTTGCCTTTATGAGTCTGATCCATTTTGATTCATAGTCCATTTAAAGCTGGCAGCATGAGGTGTATGGCTTTGTATTAGAGCAAAGTAAACAAATTAGCATAATTTACAGGGGGCTTTATAATTTGGAACAGAGAGAGGGAGGATGGGGAACTTAAACAGTATCAGAGAAAGCGAAGGGAACACAAGGCAATTGGTGAGTAATATAGCAAGATTTTCAAACATCTATAAGTAGAAGCAGAGTTAAAGGAATGGCTGGGATGGTTCATGTTTGATACAAGAAAATCTTATGGAGGCAGAAGAGATGACTGCTGAACTGAATAAGGCCTTTGCATCTTCATAAAAGGAGTTGAAATCAATTACACAGAGAAAGAGGAGGGGGAAACAGCAAATGGGCTAAGATTACATTAGGCAAACATTAAGTTGGTTAATATCATTCAAAGGTGACAATTCACCTGGTCCAGATGGGATGCAGACTAGGTTGCTCAGGAGCAAGAATATGTGCAGTGGTTGTACCAATAATCATTGGGCTGAAGGGCCCGTATCCATGCTGTATTGCTCTATGTCTCTATGACTCTATGACTCTAACAATATAGAAAGGAAGTGTAATTGAACTGGTACTATGCTGAAGGTCACAAGAACCTTTGTGTTGTAAATTCACAAATCTTTGAATGCAATAGGACATGTTGATTTACATAGTTAAGACTACATTTGGGGCAGTTGACTATGTACATAGCAACAATTATTTCAAAACTGACTCATGCTAAAGCTTTACAAGTAATTGGTTAAGCCTATGCATATTTCAGAGTATTACACAAGACTTTGAAGAGAATACAGAAGACATTTACCAAGGGAAATACATTATACAAAGATATTGGAGGGACTGAGATGGTTCATGTTAGACAGAGATGAAAACTTAATTGGGTTAACAGAAAATAATAAGCTTTAGTAGTACAAGTGATGAGAAGCTGCTTCCTCTAAAAATTGTCTGGGAACTACAGATCACAGATTCAAAATAATTGACAAAAGAACTAGAAGGGAAATGAGAATTGTTTTCATAGACTTTGAAGTTAAGGTTTGGAACACAGTAGTTGAAGAGATGCCAGATGGAGGGTCCATAGGAACTTACAAAGTGGTCTCAAAATTAATAGGCAATTCTAATGGCTGTTGATCTTGAAGAACACTTCTGAGAAAGATCTAGTGACTTCCATGGCAGAAACATTCCCTTTTCTAATGCTGAAAACCACCAGGTATATAGTGCTGATGTCCAATAGCTGTGTTGTCATTTAGCAGCCAATTAGGTGAAAGAATTTTCACACAAAGTAAACCAGGAAACAAGGAGTACAATTTTTAGGCAATAACTAAATACAAAGCAGGAACAAATAGGAATAAATAGTAGCTAAAATATCATAAATAAATATTTTATTAACATCTCTGATATTTTGAAATACTCATGCAAAGAAATAATAGAAATATTCTTTAGAGTGAGATATTTTGCTGAGGAGTAATTATGGCTTAAAAGAATATTAAAAACTCGCAGAATTTATATAACAAAGTGTATAATGATCAGGGTATTTTACAGTGAGATTTGGTGCACATAACTGAAATTCAAGTGATTACGTCTGATGGCAGTACAAGTCTCCAAATACTGCAGTTTGATGAGACTTGCTGAATGTTTTTGTAATGGTGTTGCCTAGGCTTTGTGA